>NC_056737.1:1955595178-1955714392 GCF_019279795.1 Protopterus annectens
GCACTCATACACACATACATGCACACATGCACACAAAACACACACATTGAGAAACATCTGAATTGTTTAATATGCCTGTACATCACACATATGTAGTCTCACTGCATTATAATGATGACTGAAAAACAAACCAGTTACATAAATAAGGTAATGGCTATATGAACCACATACAAGGAAAATATTTACTCAGGATGTGTTCAGTGTGTGTGTGTGTGTGTGTGTGTGTGTGTGTGTGTGTGTGTGTGTGTGTGTGTGTGTGTGTGCGTGTGTGCGTGCGTGCATGTGTGAGTGTGTGTGTCTCTGTGTGTGCGTGCATGTGTGTGTGTGTGTGTGTGTGTGTGTGTGTGTGTGTGTGTGTGTGTGTGTGTGTGAGATAAAGAGACAGATCATATGTCCTAACGTCTTTCAGCTGCACTTGGTAGTCCTTCAGCATGCATTGCCTAATGAATGAGAAGAATGAAACTCTAATGTATGGAATTATTGCTGGACTGTAATCATCTGTGATATACCAGCAGATCAAACATTCTGTGAATGATGTCAAAATAAGGGACAGTTAAGAGGCATGAAGAGGCTGTAGTGCCTTGCACTGTATGGTTTGTTCATTCATTTGGTCACACTGAGCAGGTGTATTCAGTCAGTGAAGTGGCTGTAACTGCTGAGCATGTGGTGTGTGTGTGTGTGTGTGTGTGTGTGTGTGTGTGTGTGTCTCTGTGTGTGTGCGTGTGTGCGTGTGTGTGTGTGTGTGTGTGTGTGTGTGTGTGTGTGTGTGTGTGTGTGTATGGACATTATATAATGATAAATAAAAAAAGAAACAAATGCAAAACAGTTCAACAGATGGCCCATTCTTTAAGTGCAATAATAACTTCCAGGGTGGGTGCTATCCAGTGGTCTCACAACATTCCTCGTAGGGCATTAATTCCCTAATAACATTTATCCTTCCAGGCAATACTGCTTGCGTAACGCCACCTTATTAACAGTCTGTGTATGACTCATAACTCCATCATTTAATTACCCATCTAGTTTCAAATGACACATGATCCTTACCAGCAATACAACATAAATAAAAAAAAAAAATCAGTAAATTTATACCTGCAATGACAAACTATACCACTTGTACCCAACCCAAGTATCCTTACTCTTACAACGCATGCAAGCTGGGGGATGGCATTATATTAAGATATTTATCTCACAAACAAGAAGTACAGTGTTTGATTCTCATCAGTAGAAATTGGCTAAGCAGAAATTGACCAATAAGGGAAGATAGCCTAGTAAATGTCTATGTGTGACTAAAGATATATATATATATATATATATATATATATATATATATATATATATATATATATATATATATATATGTATAGATCGCTAGATATAGATTCACTATCAAAATCCAGAAATGTTTAATCATGCTATTAAATTGAAATGTCAAAAACAAAAACATTTTAAGGTCAATATTTTGAAACATCTAAAAGCCAATATTTGGTATGCAGTGTTTTGGGGAAAAAAAATGACTGTTGAACTGCATTTGCCATCTGGATATCGGCATTATGCATTTGCTAATTTTACTTTTAATTTAACAAAAGTTTGAAACCATACATTTGTTGTTATGGTACTCGAAGAAGTACAGTTCTGGATTTTGATAGTAAGCCACACACACACACACACACACACACATATATATATATATATATATATATATATATATATATATATTAAAAAAATAAATATATATATATATATATATATATATATATATATATATATATATATATATATATTTACCCTAAACCTCTAACTCCCACTTTGCACACGGGGTCGTGGGTCACTTCAACACTGACAATAATCTCGAGTCAAGGTTCACACCGCTGGGTTGCCAGGCCTGCCATGGTAGTTCATCTGTGCCACTCACATGCACACACTTGCACCTATGGCCAATTTTAGAGTGTCCAATCCACCACTAACTGCCTTTGTGGGCCATTTTAAGCATAGCCAAATTCCTCCCAAATATATATATATATATATATATATATATATATATATATATATATATATATACATACATATACAGTAGATATAAAAAGTGTACACACCCCTGTTAAAATGCCAGGTTTTTGTGATATAAAAAAATTAGACCGTAATAAAATCATTTCAAATCTCTTCCCACCTTTAATGTGACCTATAACCTGTACAATTCAACTGAAAAACAAACAAATCTGTTAGGGGAAAAATATAAAAAATAATAAATGTACAATAAGCTGGTTGCATAACTGCACACACCCTTAAAGTAATACTTTGTTGAAACACCTTTTGATTTAATTACAGCATTCAGTCTTCTTGGGTAGGAGTCTATCAGCATGGCACATCTTGACTTGACAATATTTGCCCACTCTTCCTTGCAACAGCACTCCAAATCTATCTGATTGCTAGGTCATCTCTTGTGCACAGCCCTCTTCAGGTCACCCCACATATTTTCTATTGTATTTAGGTCTGGGCTATGGCTGGGCCATTCCAAAACTTAAATTTTCTTCTGGTGAAGCCATTCTTTTGGTGATTTGGATGTATGCTTGGGGTCAATTCCTCTTAATCTTCAGCTTTCTAGCAGACCCCTGAAGGTTTTAGAGCAAAAACGACTGGTATTTGGAACTGTTCATAATTCCATCCACCTTGACTAAAGCCCCAGTTCCAGCTGAAGAAACGCAACCCCAAAGCATGATACTGCCACCACCATGCTTCACCATGGGGATGGTGTTCTTTTGGTAATGCAAAGTGTTGTTTTTGCACCAAACATACCTTTTGGAATTGTGACCAAAAAGTTCAGTCTTGGTCTCATCAGACCATAACACATTTTCCCACCCGTTTTTGGGAGACTTTATCTATTGTTTTGCAAATTTTAGCCAGGTCTGGATGTTTTTCTATGTAAGAAAAGGCTTCCATCTTGCAACCCTACCCCATAGTCCAGACATATGGAGAATATGGGAGACTGTTGTCACACGCAGTACACAACCAGTACCTGACAGAAATTCCTGCAGCTTCTTCAGTGTTGCTGTAGATCTCTTGGCAGCCTCCCTGACCAGTTTTTGTCTTGTCTTTTCATAATTTTTAGAGGGATGTCCAGTTCTTTGCAATGTCACTGTTGTCCAATATTTTCTCCACTTTTTGATGACTGTCTTCACTGTGTTCCATGGTATATCCAATGCTGTGGACATTTTTTTTGTTCCCTTTTCCTAACTGACACCTTTCAACAATGAGATCCCTTTGATGCTTTGTAAGCTCTCTGCGAAAAATGGCTTTTGCTGTAGCAGGCAACTAAGTAAATGTCAGGAAAATCCTACTAGGACAGCTGAAAGTTATTTGGGGTTAATCAGAGTCTCTTTAATTTATGGCAGGTGTGTACCCAGGAAGACCGAATGCTGTAATTAAATCAAAAGATGCTTCAACAAATGATTAGTTTAAGGGTGTGCACACTTATACAACCAGCTTATTGTACATTTGTTTTTTTTAATACTTTTTCCCCACTACTACCTTCTCTGTCTCGCTTTCCTTCCCTGCATTCATTTCTCCTTCTATTTTCTTAGCACTTTCCTACTTACTAATCTACCTAATCTTTACCTGCCTCAACTCTATTCATAAGTTGTTTTGCAATATTTAGTATTTTCTTTCTACTCCATGCTGTTTGAACATTTGTTTTTGCCATGGATACAGATTTGAGGGAATCTGCAAATTTTGCCTGTTGTAATGTTAGTCTTTAATTACTGGGACATTTATTCACAGACTTTCACTGAAAACAGGCTCTTGTTCAGATGGGCTACATTGGAGAAAGAGCAAACTCGACCCTGCAAATGTCAGCAACCAGTATAAAAGCTGGTTAGATGTTCGGAAGGTTTGACCAAATATGATAGATAGATAGATAAATAGATAGATAGATAGAGAGAGAGATAGATAGATAGATAGAGAGAGAGATAGATAGATAGATAGATAGATAGATAGATAGATAGATAGATAGATAGATAGATAGAGTGAGACATTTTCTCAGTTGGTACCATCTGGAATTGTAATCATCATTTTGCAATGAATATTAAGGAGGTTGATACAGTTATAAGTGGAGGAATAAAAAGGATTTTTGGCTGTAGGATGAGTGTTGAAAGGGATAATTTCTATTTGCAATTATAATCAACCATATTTGAAGTCAATATTAATGAGACTGTTGGATGTATAAAAAGGACAATATGATGATCTTTGTTTTTCATTTTTGGGAGATTCTTAAAAGAGAGCACTTCCAAGATAATGTAACAAGCTTTCCTTCCAACACATCATCGATTGTTGTGACCAAAACCAAAATTATTTCAAGGCATTAAGTCTTACAGAGTTCACGTAGAAATTTTTTCCTAAGCCATTATTTTTAAAAGTTGCTGTGATGCATCTAATGACTGATGAAATCAGAGTTTCATTATATGGGGTTGAACTGGCTTTGCTGATGATGGGGCAATGTGGGCTGGCAAATATTAGCAAAAGTCAGTTGTAATCTGAAGTTACATTTCTGATTGTTTCAAACTACTGCATACATTGTAGGAAGAAAGGAGAGGTGCACATTCTATTTGTTTGACTGAAGCTATTGTATATATAACAACAAAAAAACATTGCAAGTGACCAGGAGAGTGGTTTTGTGTTGCTTCTTTTATGTGTATACCTGTGTGTTTTTTGATTAGTGAGGCAGCAGTAATTCTATTCTTATTGTGTTTCTGCCATTCACTTGTTAGCCAGTTTCTGCTTTCAAGTAAGAGAAGCATATCTTAAGGAAGGGTTTCTGCCTGAATTTAAGTGACTTTTGTGCAAGCTGTCACCTTGTATAACAAATAACAACAGTAAGTGAACAGGAGAGTAACTTTGTTTTATTTTATTTATTCATAATTCACTGTGCGTGTGTGTGCATGCGTGTGTGTGCGCATGTGTGTGTGTGTGTGTGTGTGTGTGTGTGTGTGTGTGTGTGTGTGTGTGTGTGTGTGTGTTTGTGTGTGTGTCTGTGTGCGCACACGTGCATGTGTGTTTCTGCTGGTGTGCACTTCAGTTAGTGAGACACCAGTAATTCTGTTTTTATGTTTTTTTTACATTGTCACTTATTAGACAGTTTCTACTACCAGGCAAAGGAAGGATGTGTGTGTGTATGTGTGTGTGTGTGTGTGTGTGTGTGTGTGTGTGTGTGTGTGTGTGTGTGTGTGTGTGTGTGTGTGTGTTGGGGGGGGGACTAGTTCCTGTATTTATGTGATTCATATGTGAGATGTCACTTCATATAACAACAAACACCACAGCAAATGACCAGGAGAGTGAATTTATTTTATTAATTTTGTGTGTGTTTCTGTTGTTGTGTACATCAATTAATTATGCACCAGTATTTCTACTGCATTTTATTCAAAAATCAAAAAAGAGAAGCTGCTTTATGCTGTAACTGAAAAAGAGATGATCAGATAAAAGGTTCATAGGTGTTTACTAGGCTAACAACCACAAGGGCTTTTTTAAGTCTAGCCATGCCTCTGAAATCTCTGACAAGTTCTGGTACCCTTGATGTGTAAGCAGTACCTTGGGAGGTGAAATATTTACAAGCAGGGGCCTGGAAGATCAACCATTTACAGGCTGCCTGTGTCCATTAGAGACATAGGTGCCAAACCAGGGATGATTTTTTTTGTTCACCATCCAATGGTCCAAGTTACACTTGAACTAGGTTAGGGAGGAACTCTGCTTCACAAGGATGGAGAGCCTATTTCAGAGATGTAGTAGTCTATGGGATACATATATGTCTCTCCAGCAGGTCTTATTCATGTCACAGGCAAGTTTTAAGTCTTTAGAACAGGTAATTCTGGTGATACTTGGTTTGCAAATATGCAGGAGCTCCATCAAAGTTGGGTCTAACAATGCCTTGTATGCCAGACATAGATCTCCCCTCAACAGCTTGCAGGAGACAAAATACAATGATATGCTCTTGAGGTAGTCTTCATAGGACATCTTAGTTATGACCTGAATGTTTTTAGTGGGGAACCTCTGTGGATGTTCCAGTTGTTGGATATGCTTAGTTAGGTACATATCAAAGGGGGCATTGTACTCAATGATAGGTCTGACGAATGATGAATACAGTGGAACAATGACCTCCTTGGACCTAAAAGCCATACCTTTGTTTATAAGTTGCACAACATAGAATGATTTCCTCACTACTGTAGATGCATGATGGTTAAAGGCTAGACTGCTATGTGTATCCCAAGGTGCCTGACTACTGAGTCAACTCTTAGTGGTATGTTGTAATATAATAGTTACCATGGGTGGATGTCTTCCTGAAGGATACTATTCCGCTTTTCTTGGCATTTAGTTTTATTCCATGGCTCTGGAGTCAGCCCTTTCTGGATCACATTTGCAGTGGTCAGGTTCAGTGACAGCTCCTAATTTGCAATCATCTGGGAATTTAGTCAGCCAGAGGCCATTGACATTGGCCTTGATTTCAGAGACATAAATTAAAAACAGTAGCCATCCTAGGACCAATCCCTGAGGTCTCCACTAGTAACTGGCCTCTTTGTAGAGGTGGACACCCCAATTCTAACTTGCTGGGTCCTGTCTGAGCCAGTTGGCTATCCAACAGATGACATAATGGTCTGTACCTAACATCTTAAGTTGTCGACAATGTCTGACTGTGGGGTTGTGTCAAATGCCTTGGCCAGGTCAAAGTAGGTAGTGTAAACCGTTTTACCTTCATCCAATGGTATGGTGACCTTCTCAAAGAAGTCTACCAGGATGAATAAGCATGACCTGCAATTGCTGAAACCAAATTGGGCTGGTCGAGTGTCTGGAGGCTTCCTATGTCATTATTAATTATGTCCATGATAATTCTTTCCATGGCTTTGAATATGAGACTACTGAGACTTATGGGTCTATAGTTTCCAGAGTCTATAGATGGCTCAACATTATGCAGAGAGATGACTGTTGCTGTTCTCCATTCATGAGGCATGAAGCCTGTTTGGAAGTTAAAGTTAGACAGCAATTCCAGAGGGCCTGATAGGTCATATTTCATGCTATTTAGAAGGCATCCTGAGATATTGTCGGGCCCATTGATGTCGTGTTCTTGGCCATAGAGAGAGTATTACAGACCTGTTCCCTAGTGATAGGAGGGGGAGTTATATTTGATGGTATTTCCTGAGGGAAGTTTGATGGGGAGATAGGGGTAAAGTTAGAGCTGAATTTGTTGGCCAGTTGGTTTGCTATATATTCTGGCTCAGTATAGGTGACTTCATTTACAATGAGCTTTGCACACAATTATGTATTGCCTTTGAGGGTGCAGCCATAGCTAACGAAAACCTTGTGGTTGTTCTTGGCCTGGGAGGTCAAATTTACCTCAAATTTAGAAAACTTTATTTGTCCTATGAGTTATTTTTTTAGTTTGATAAGAGTGCTTTTATCTTAGTAAGAGTTAAAAAATGTACTTGACACACCACGGCTAAAATAATAAAATAACAGCTTTAATAAAAATCATAAAATGTATATGGTGAGTGCTTTTGTGGTACAACACACCTCTTCTTCAGACCAGTAAAAATACAAAAATGTATCTATAAACACAAATTAAAATACAAATCTATGTTTAGAGCTGTGTTTTGATTTGTGTTTATAGATAGTTTGATTGGTTAGCTTACTATGAATGAAAGCAACACTTTCTGCATTAGGCTGATTCGCTGATATGGCTCAGTTTAAACTGTGATTTGTGTGCACATTGCTAATGATTTTCATTGGCTATATGGGGCGGATCTGTAGTTTGATTTGTACCCTTTTTGATTGTTTTGATTGGACAAGAATGATTTTCCTCATATGATTATTTGTAGCTGATAGGTTGTTTCTGATTCTAAAAGTATGTGTAACATTTTTGTATTTTTACTGGTCTGAAGAAGTGGTGTCTTGTATCATGAAAGTGTTCACCATTTACATTGTATTATTTTTATTAAATTTGTTATTTTATTATTTTCAGCCATGTGTGTCAAGTACGTTTTGGAACTCTTTACACATTTTTCTTGCATTTTGGCTTGACCTTTACCTGAATACCAATTTTAGATTTAGCTTAGTGCTTTTATCTTGCTGGGTACTGTACTTCCTAATTTTTACCATGATCTTCTTTCTTTTATTATACAACCTACTGATGTTGTGATTCCACTGGGGTGGCTTGTTTTTTGAGTTAGTTCTGTACTTCTTCCTGATGGGTACAGCTGCCACTATGCAGCTATTAACATGCTCGTATAGGGTTTCCGTGAATAGTTCCACATAGACAGCAGTATTCTCAGAGTTTATGGGGACTTGACATTTTGCCAGGTTATCACTTAATATTATTATTTTATTTATATTTATTTATTGACATTTGTTAACCGGGTTTGTCCAACTGGGCTTGTGGCCCATTTTCAGTGGAGACCCGAGGAGAAAAGCTCCAGTAATACATTTTAAAACAAGTACAATTTTAAACAATATTGATATAATGGCAGTTATAGCAAAATGATTCACATATGTTGGGATACATGCATAAAGTTAAAGTTGCATTAAAAAGAAGCTAAGTAGCAATTTTACATTGATATAGTTCAATAGGTCAACAATTAACATTTTTTGTTTGTATAAAATTGTGCAAATGCATAGTAGACACATTGGAGAGAGAGGTGTAATGAGGTACTAAGTATGGTCCTTTTGAGGGTACATAAAGGGAAGGAAGTCTAGGTAGGGTCATGGCAAGGGCAGGTTCTGGAATTGAGAAAATAAGCTTTTAGTCCATTTTTAAAGTGTGAGGTGTGGGAGATTGAACGTAAGTCAAGGGGAAGTTTGTTCCAAGCATGGGCGAGGGAGTGTTTGTAGAGTAGTTTGCCTACTGACCTTTTTGGGTGGTAGATATCAAGTAATTGTTGGTTAGAAGTATGGAGGGTCCGGGATGGGATGTAAATGGAGACTAAGGAAGATAGAGATGGACAGAAGGAGGGTTTATAAAGAATAGAGTGTAGCATATGAAATTGATAAGATAGCAGAAACGGGGGAAGTTCAAGCCATTGAAGAGAGTTTAAAGAAATGCAGTGGTGTGAGTTGTATGGGGAGTTAGTAATGAATCTGGCTATTTTATGGTAAGTCTGTTGCAGTTTGTTTAGAGTGGAGGCCTTGATATTGGTAAGAACTGGGACGACGTATAAGAGAGAGGGGAGGAGGAGTGCCTGGCCCAGGTTAAGTCTAGATTCAGGGGTTAGGAATTTTTTGTTCCGATAAAGCAGACCTAGTTTCTGGTTTGTTTTTTTTATACATTGGAGTATGTGTAGGTTGAACTTGAGTTCGTTATCGATAATGACCCCTAGGAGTTTTGTGTGGGTGTCAGGTTGGATATTTGTATTGTTAGAAGATGTAATAAAAAAGGAGGTTTTGTGATGAGAAAGAGAATGGGGAAGAAAAAGTAGGAGTTTGGTCTTTTTGGGATTTAGGATCAATACGTTGTGAGAGAGCCATTGTTCAGTGGATAGTAGGGCCTGTTGGGTCAGGGAGTGTAGTTCAGGAATGTTATTTGAGATGGATATAAATGTGGAGTCGTCGGCATACTGAATAAGGGAGGATTCTTTGCATGAGGTGTAAAGATCATTGGTGAAGATGTTAAAAACGAACACTAACTGAATCCAAACAGAACCAAATAAACAAAAGTCTTCCAGCACACCAGTCCAACACAAAGAAAAGATAAAACAAGTTTAATGAAGCGCTTTTCGTCGCCTTGATTAAATCAACTTCTTCAGATTTCAAGTTACATTCACGAGACCATTTAAATAACAAGCAAAACAGTCATATGATCAAATCTGACAAATCAAATACTTTCACACTAAAATATCTAAAATTCCAAATGTCTGTCAACTATACTTAAACTAATTTGTAAAATTTTATGTAAAAGAAACTTTATACTGACTTTGGAAACGTCTCTAAAGTCATCTACCTACGCATATATTGAAATAGAACACACTCCATATTCGTTATTGTAACAGTAGTTACATAAAAGTTTTAGTTCATGGAAATTCCATACAGAAACTAGATGTAATAACTGTGTCCTCTATCACTAACTCTAAAAAATGTGTATATACATTCTACAGTTAAAATTCACCAACTCAATGGGCACATGGCCCAAATAATAACTATATTTCTAAGCTTCTCACTTTTAAAAGACAAATAATATTACAGTGGTCATTTAACCCTGGTTCACTAAAAGCATTAGATCTTATTTGCCATGAAAGTTCACTTTCTTCAAGTAACAAGTTAAAAGGGCCACCCCGAATATTGTGTTGGATTTGGTCAATAGCTTTAAAAGTGAAATTATGGCCAGGGTGTGCTATGTTGTGTCTAGCTAGAGCATTGTCGCATTTATTAGTATTGATTGCATAAATGTGTTCGTATATTCTGTCTCTGAGCCTCCGCTCAGTTTTCCCAATGTAAAAAGCTTTACATAGGGAACATAAAGCGATGTAAACCACCATTCTTGAGTTACAGTTCAAGTTGTATTTCATATAAAATTTCCTACCATTAATATTAAATGTGTAACCCGTGTTAATAAATTTACACATACTACAACAACCACAGTTGGTCATGCCTACCAATCTGTGTGTATTCCTATAATTTGGAGCTTCCAAAATATTTTTCAAATTAGTACCTTTCCTAAACATAATTCTAGGTCTCACATTTAATTTCTCCACTAGTACCTTGTCTTGTTTCATCAGTTCCCAGTTCGTGAATAACACATTTCTTATAAACATGCTATCCATACTAAATGTCGTGATGAAACTATATTCAAAGTTGTTATCTTTGTTCAAGTTGACAATCTGGTTGTTACTCTGGTTGTCGTTGTTAGAACCTACACTTAAAAAACTAAAATCAGATACATCTGACACTCCTGTACCCCCTAGGATCGGTGTTAATGAACCACTAGTCCTTTTCTTATATACTTCATCAGATACTGACTCAATTAAAGACAATGGGTACCCTCTTTGTTGGAACATGTTTCCCAATAAGTTGCATTTGTCAAAAAAATCAAGTTCACGTGACACCATTCTAGCAGCTCTAATCATTTGACCTTTAATGATGGATCTTTTTTGTGGTAATGGGTGGGAGCTAGAAAAGTGCAAAAATGTATTGCAATATGTGTCCTTACGATGTATCCTTGAAAAATACTGTTTCCTCACCTTGTCATTAGACAGGTGGACATCAAGGTAATCAATACTGGTTTCCTGAAAATTATATGCAAATTTAAGGAAGCTTGTTGTAGAATTCAGGTATTCTACCAGTTTAGTTGCAGAATCTGAATTGCCTCTAAAAATGATGAAAATATCATCAAGGAAACGTGTATAGTATGAAATCATAGACGTACAGTTAACATTGTTGAACACATAATTTTTCTCCCAATATGCCATCACCATATTGGCAAAACTTGCCCCACAGGGCGATCCCATTGCTAAGCTCTGTTTTTGTAAATAAAGGTCATTGTGAAATGAAAAATAGTTATTCGTTAAAATGATGTCTAATAAAGTTTCAACTAAATATATTTCTTGACTAGATGCTTTTTTACTGTGGAGAAATAAACTCGTCCATTCCACACCTTCCAAATGAGGAATTGACGTTTATAGATCTTTTACGTCTATAGTCAAAAAGTTGTTATAGGTGTCATAGGACAAGTCATTAATCTTCTGTAAAAATGTCCAAGAATCTTTACAGACTTGTATTTCTGTTACTAAAATTTTTTTTAGAATACCATCCACTATTTTGGCACATGGGTATGTGATAGATCCCCGGCCATCAATTAATGGTCTAAATGGTGGATTGGCCAAGTCTTTGTGGATTTTTGGTGTTGCAAATAGAACAGGAATTTTTGGCCATAACATGTGCATGTAATTATACTGCCAAACAAACACAAAAGGCAAAAGGACAAACTTAGAAACGAAAAACCAAAGCGAGCAGGAGATACGTAAAACAAAACAATTTAATGTTGTTAGCGCTTTCGGAAATAGACTGTGCTTTTCCTTCTTCAGACAAATAACACACACATATTCAATTGCTTTTAAACAAAAAACTCTAGTGTCAATTGATTAATTACATAAAATGCAAATCAAGATTTAAAGTGAAAGCCTTCATCACTAAAAAACTTTCAGAAAGTTGCAACCAAAGGAGGTTGCATAAAATCTAGCTGAGCAACCCTTAATTTGCTAATATTCATCACAGCCTACATAAATATGTTTTGGTAATAAATCTAAAATAAAAAAACAATCAATTTCTAATTAATATGGTTATTAATAAAATAGCCAAAACGTCTAAAATGATTGTTTAAACCAAAACAATATAAATATATATATATATAAAAAATGTATATATATAAATAGCCATAACTAAAAAAAGTTAAACAGTAAATATAATTTCATTCTTATATACAAATATCATCCCTTTAAAAAGGTCATCTTTTTAAAGACATAAGCTTTAAAAAACATTTTATTGAAACTTTTTCGTTCAGACCTGGGGGCAGATAGGCAGCAGTAATAATTTGCCACCTTAATTCTTCAATTTCCAAGTTAATTTGCCAAGGGCCACCTCTCTCATCTGTGCTTATTTGCTTTAGTACAGAAAACTTAAAGGAGTGGTCTGGGAAGTCAACAATATGCCTAAACAATGCGTTGCTTGTATCCCTCTTACTTATAGCGTACAGGTGTTCATAAATGCGTTGCCTTAGCTTCCTCTCGGTCTTGCCGATATAGAAAGCTTTACAAACTTGACAGCAGGCACAATAAACCACTCCCTTTGTGTCACATGAGAATTTACCTTGTGTTTTATAACAACTATCTCTGATTTAAAATTGGTAATCCAAATTTAAGTGCTTACATTGCTGACACCTTCCACACTTAAACATACCCTTGTTTTTATTAAGTGGTGGTTTGGTGGAGTATTGCAGCAAGGTTTTTAAATTTTGGCCTCGTCTAAAGGTAATTTTTGGGTTGTTACCAAGGGCTTTATGTAAAGACACATCTTCTATGAGAAGAGTCCAGTTCTTATATAGGGTCTCCCTGATGAAAGAGTGGTCCAAATTATATGTACATAAAAAACCTGTGATATGGCAGTTGATGTTACTAGTAAGAGGATCCTGTACCTCTCCAACAATGATACCCAACTCTTCCAAGCCCCCAGTGAATAATAATGGCTTAAAGTAGCCAGAATGCCGTTTAGTAATTACTTCTGTAGAAATGCTAGAGACTAAACTCAGTGGATAGCCCCTCCTAAGAAACATTTTTTCAAGCAGGCCGCATTCTTCAGTAAAATCAGAATTGTCTGAAATCACTCTGGCTGCCCTCACCATCTGCCCCTTAACCACTGCTCTTTTTTGGTGGTAGGGGTGACAACTGGAGAAATGGAGAAAGGAGTTAGAATAAGTGGGCTTCCTATAGATTGTGCTTTTAAATCTACTTTTAGCCGCACCCTTATGAATGCGAATATCAAGAAAATTGATGGTTTCATTTTCCAAATTAAAGGTGAACTCTAAAAAATTAGTTGAAGCAGTAATTAAGTTGATAAAATCTTGCACTGTTTCACTAGGGCCTTTCCATAAAATGAACATGTCATCCTGGTATCTTGTATACCAAGCAACGTAGTTCTTAAACATAGAATTTTGGAAAAGCATGGTGGTCTCCCAATGTGCCATTATACAACTGGCAAAACTACCACCAGAGGGAGACCCCATAGCTACCCCTGATTTTTGAAGGAAAAAATTCCCTTCAAGCCACATAAAGTTGTTAAACAAAACTAGCTCCAACAAAGTTTCTACTACATAAATGATGTTGTTATCAATTTCCCTTGCATGTAAGAAATCTCTAATCCACTCTATTCCTAATTCTTGGGGGATCACAGTGTACAGGTCCCTTACATCAACTGTCAGTAGTTTATAATCCTGTTTAAAAGGGATGCTACTGAGGTCTGTTAAAAAACTCCAGGAATCTTTACATATTTGGTGCTCATTCTCTACTAAAGGTCTCAAAATGCTGTCTACATACTTTGCGCACACATAGGTAATTGACCCACGTCCATCAACAATGGGTCTAAAGGGTGGGTCAACAAGTCGCTTGTGAATCTTAGGTATGCCAAATAAAGATGCCAGCCTAGGGGCTGGCATAGTTAAGAAGTTAAACAAATCTAGATCAATTGCTTTTTCGATAAAAAGATCATCTAATGTGGCCTTGATCTTACTATAGGCTATGTTAACTTCATTAAGGCTAACTTGTTGGTACACTGAATTATTTAAATATTCAGCCATACAAGAAATATAAGTACTATGGTGCATACAAACTAAACCACCTCCTTTATCTAGCTTCATCATTCTAATCTTACAGTCATTCAACAATCTGATAAAGTCGCGTTCTTTTTCACTGATGTTGTAAAAACCTTTCTTGGCTTTTGAGCCAGTGTTGACAAAAGACCTAAAATCTAATTCGCACATTTTCTCAAATGCCAGAATATTAGGGTGAAGGGGTGGGTTGAAAATGCTAGAGACTCGCAATGAGTTGGAACAAAAGGAAGTTGAGCCCATAATAGCGTTTAAATTAATCTTGCGAACAAAAAGTTTAAGGTCCACTATTGTGTTAACTAAATTCATTCCAGAGTCAGGAACAAAAGATAACCCCAAAGCAAAAAAATCAATAATATCCTGAGGGAAGCTTAAATCAGAATAGTTGTAAATGTGAAAATCACCAGCAGAGTTCGATAAAATTTGGGGGTTTAAAACACCATTTCCAACTATCTCCTGCGCTGGTTCCTTCGTTTCCATGTAATTATACTGGTTAATGTCGATTATAGCTTCTATAAATAAGTCATTAATATACCCAGAAATACGTTTGTATGCCATATTGACTTCATTAATTGATGCCTTACTGTAAGCAGCAGTATCTAAGAGTGTTTGTACTCTAGTAACATAATCCACTACATCAAATAGTGCTATACCACCACCTTTGTCAGGTTTTATAGCCCGAACCTGTAAAGATTTGAATAAATTAAGTGTTGTCATTTCATCACGAGTAATATTTGCAACCTCACGGTTGTTACAAAAACTATTGTAGTTATTACAAAAAAATCTCAAGTCCAATTCAGTTAACGTTTCAAACATGTTCAACACAGGGTGTAAAGGGGGGGTTGTAAGTACTGGGAATTCGGTATGTGGAGAAAGGACAATTCTCTGTTACCATAGAGTTACCTAATAAAACCTTTAAATTAAGTTTCCTTACAAATAATTTTAAGTCTTTTACAGTGCGGACTATGTCCATCTAGCGACTTGGCACAAAGGTGTTTCCTTTAGCTAAAATTTCCAGTAAAGTTGGATCAATTTCAATAGAGGAATAGTTAAAAATGTGAAAGTCACCAGTCTTATTTTTAACAATAGCAACCCCATGTTGCAGGTCCTTTGTTAAGTCTTGTGTTTGTTGTTTCCGCGTTGTTTGTTTTTTAGGGGGTACTTGTTGAATTTTTTCAGAATTGCTCCAGGATGGAAATCCTTGTGAAAATTTGAACTGTTTGTATGCTTACTGTTGTTGTTATAAGTATTAGTTCTTTGTTGGTAATTAGAGCCCCCTATATAAATGGTCTCGTGAATGTAACTTGAAATCTGAAGAAGTTGCCTTAATCAAGGCGACGAAAAGCGCTTCATTAAACTTGTTTTATCTTTTCTTTGTGTTGGACTGGTGTGCAGGAAGACTTTTGTTTAATGGTGAAGATGTTAAACAAAAGGGGTCCCAAGATTGAGCTTTGGGGAATACCAGTGGAGATGGGAAGGAAAGGTGAGGAGGATGAGAGCCAATTGACAGACTGTTCCCTGCCAGATAGGTAACTATTAAACCAGGCAAGTGTGGAGGGGGATAGGTGGAGATTTGCGTGTTTGGATAGTAGTAGAGGATGAGAGACAGTATCGAAGGCTTTGGAGAGATCTAGGAAGAGACAGGAAATGAGTTTATTGTTGTCTAGGGCCTCTGCAATTATATGAGTGAAGGAGAGGAGGGCAGAGGTGGTGCTGTGGTGAGGACGAAATCCATGTTGGGTAGGGGTAAGTAAGTGGTGTGTGAGGAGGTGATTGAGAAGCTGTGAGTGAATGCATTTTTCTAATATCTTGGAAAGGGGGGACAGAAGGGCAATGGGTCGGTAGTTTGAGGGGTCCGTGGAGTTTCCACCTTTATGAAGAGGGATAGTGAAGAAAGATTTCCAAAGGGTGGGGACAGTTGATTCCAGAATAGATCGATTAATTAGTATAGATACAGGATAGGCAACTGAGTCAGCAGCAAGTTTGAGGAATGTAGGAGATAGATTGCCAGTGGAAGGAGAGCAAGGTTTTAGCTTGAGTAGTAGAGATTTGATGTAACGGGAACTGGCTCAAATGAAAACAAAGTTGTGTTAGTGGGACTTGGAGAGGTGGGTGTCAAAGTAGAGTTTGGCTTAGAGGTTACCAGATTTTGGATGGAAGAGATAAAGTGTTTATTCAGGAGGGTAGCTGTTTCCTGAGAGGAAGAGTTAGGGTATGGGGAGGGATTAGAGGGCTTTCCAGGATAGAGGATGTTGTTGAGAGTTGACCAAAATTTTTGAGGACTGCATTTGTTGTTAAGCTGAGCAGAGCTAAAGTATAACTTTTTGTCATTAGTTGTATGTTTTTTTGCAAGGTTCCTCAATTGCCTGTATTTTTGAAGAAAAGGTGGTTGTTTAGTTTTAGTCCAGGTTTTCCAAGCATGATCTCTTTGTTTCATAAGGGACCTAGTCTCTTTGGAGAGCCAGGGAGCATGGTTTGATTTTACTCTGATCTTCCTAGAGGGAGCTAAGGAGTTTAGAGTATTCATGAAGATGCTATTGAAAGTGCTTACAGCATCGTTTAGGGGGAGGTGGTTTAGAATGGACCAATCTATGTTGTGGAGAATGGAGTTAAATTGGGATGAATTGAAAGTCAATAGTTTTCAACAGTCTTTGATAAGGTGGGATTTAGGAATATGGGAGTAGTGTCTTAAGATGGTAGTAGGGAGATGATCACTGAGGGAGTCAGGTAAGGTGGTGGGATTGTGGTATTGGTGGGGGGGATTGGTAGGGATCCAGTCAATGATGGAGCTGGAAGAGGAATTTTTATGGAAGCGAGTGGGAGATGTTATACGTTGGTGGAAGCCGTGTAGGTGGATACTGAGTTGGGGGGAGTCAGTTGTGAGTTTGGACCAATCAATGTTGACATCACCAAGGATAAGTGTCTCATATGGTATGTTGTGGGAGAACCAGGATAGGATGTTTTCAAGAATGGGCAGATTGTTACCAGGAGGAAGGTAAATAGAGGCAATTGCAATTTTTTGTGGGGATTCAGATGGCAGTTAAGGATGATGATTTCAGCTGGGAGGAAGTCAGGAACTGGGGAAGGGTAAGGTGAGAGGTTAAGAATGTTTGAGTAGAGGATGGCCATGCCACCACCTTTTTTTACAGGTCTATCAGATCGGAAGATATTATAACCTGGTGGGAGTATTTCACTATTTGAGATGTGTGGCTTGGCTTGAGCCAGGTTTCAGATAGGGAGAGGATGTGAGGGGTATTGAGAGCTATCCATGAGTGCAGCTCAGTGACTTTATTTATTTAATAGGAGGAAGTTAGCCTTAGAATAGTTCCTGAATATTCCAGGATTAGCTGGGGCTCCAAATTTTATTTTTACATCAAAGAATACACCTTTATGGTTTGACCTTACCAGAGAAGACATTACATTAGGGGGGTGTGCAGCACTCTTCCATATTAGCGAGGACCAGGTCCAGTATGATTACAACCCTTGTTGGTGTACTGACAATCTGGTTTAGGGGGTTTGTCTTTACAAAATCCAGGAATCTCTGTGTCTGTACATTTGGTGTCATATATGATTCTAGTTAATAGTGGGGTAATTACAGTCACTTATGAATATGGTATTGGGCTGGATGGTGAGTGTTTCAATTAAGTTTAAATACATGGCTTGGGTTTCCTGGGTCAGAGAGGGGGACCTATAATTTGCAAGGTAGTGGTATGTCATTTTGCCTATGGTGATTTCAACATGGAGATACTCAAGTGCATTGTCCTGCTTGACCAACCTTGAGGTATAGTTATTTTTTATGTAAATTGAGGCATCCCCACCGTTAGTCCCTGTCTGCTTAGTAGCTGGTCTAAATGGATGGAAGGCATTATAACCTTGCACTGTCAGTGTGCTCTCTGAGGCTTTAAACAATGTCTCAGTGACTGCACAGGTGTCAGCATTCTCTAGGCTGAAGACAGCTTCTAGGGGGTGGAGTTTTAGGTTTAGACTCCTAAGCACTGAGGAGTAACACCTTTATATTTTTTTGGTTTTGATTTGCTAGGTCAGAAGTACTTTCAGTTTGCATTGCCTAAAAGGCACTATGAGGAAGGACAACATTTTAGCTAAGATTTGAAAACCTAGAGGGTTAAGGTGCAGACCATCCCTGGCAAAGCAGCTTGGTCTGGTGACCATCGCCTTCCATGCTGACAAATACTGCACCCCCTTAGAATGACACCATAAACTAAGCCAATTATTAAAGTCAGTCATCTTTTGTTCAACTTATGGCATCATCATTGGAGAAGGTAAGATGCTACTCAATGCTAGGCTCATACCAGCCTGGGACACATATTCAGAGAGCTCCATGATGTCTCTCTTCACATAGTCTAAGGAAAGTACATCTCAGGTCATTTACACCCATATGGACTATGACAGAGTCATACTGGTACTTGTGGTCCAATGACCTGAGCGAGTGCATAATGTGGCAGATACTGGCCCCTGATAAGGAAATGGCTATGACTTTCTCCTTACTCAAACTGGTGAGAGGGACATCAGTGTGTCTCACAATGGAGTTTACAATAACTAGAATGTTGGATTGTGTGTTGGCTTGCCTTATGGGCTTAGAAGTAGAGACTGCATGAGATGTGTCTGTATGTGTTGACGTGGGTGTTTTTTTTTTTAAAAAATGCATTCAGAGCTGCTGAGGATGTTTTTTATGTGTACTTCTTCTAGGAGGTCTTTGGGGTTTAGGAAGGTTACATTTAAGTGCCTCAGCATATGTGGTAATTTGTGTCTGCTTTGAATTGTTTGTGATGGGTGCAGCATGTGTACTACTGACAAACCTATTGACATTTGGAGTGCTTTTATGTGAGAGCTTTGCCTCCAGTAACATTGTGCAAATACATCTCTCATAAACCACATCAGTTTTTTTTTTAAATTAACTGTTTATCAGTTAACATGAGGCAATTTCTACATTGCCTCTGTATGCTCATATCCACCAAGCTAGTAACGCAGATAGTGGGAAAGTTCATAGCCATGGTAATAGACCTTTTGTATTGATTAGACAGTTGGAGTGAGAATATAAAGTGATGTCAAGAGTATATGGTTTGCAACTCTGGAGGCAGTGCTTGTCACTGCAAGCTAGTTGTCCACTGAAAACTAGTTGTACTGCGTGCAACTAGGTACTGGTGAAATTTGAATGGTGCTTTTAAAGGAAAAATGACATCTCAGGGTAGTCTGATCACAAATATGAAGCAATCTGATTATTTTATTGAGAGCTAATGCTTTTTTCTTTGTCTATGAGAAGACTTGCTCAGAACTTAAGCTGTGATGGAAGTGACCAGACTGCATATTTTATTTTTACCTTCTTCCTACTTTCTCACTTATTAACCAGTTTCAGCTATCGGACACCTTTGGGTGGGGCTTGTGCTTGGATTTTGGTGACCCCTATGTCAGAGGTTACTTCATATAACTACAGACAATATAACAAGGGATTCATAGCTTCATAAATGTTTATTAGGCTAACGATGACAAGGGCCTTTTAAAGCCTAGCCATGGATCCCAAATCTCTGACAAGTTCTGCTACCCTTGATAAGTGTAAGCATGGGCCTGGGAGATGAACCTTTTACAGCTTACCTGTGTCCATTAGAGACAAGGGTGCCAAATCAGGGATGAATTTCCAGTTTCCCATTCAATTGTCCAAGTTGCACTTGAATTGGCTTATGGAGGAACTCTGCTTCACATGGATAGGTAGCCTGTTCTATAGACGGGGTAGTCTCTGGGATACATACCTATCTCTCCAGCAGGTCCTATTTATATCACAGGTAAGGTTAAAGTCTTTAGAATGGGTAATTTTGGTGCTGTTTGTTTTGTGGATATGCAGGAGGTCCATCAAAGTGGGGACTGACAATGCCCTGTATGCCAGGCATATATCTTCACTCAAAAGCCTGTAGGAGACAGAAAACAGGAATAGGGCCTTGAGGTGGTTTGCAAAGGATGTTTTACTTATGCCATGTATTCTTTTAGTGAGGAATCTCTGTGGACATTCCAATTGTTGGATATGCCTAGTTAGGTATAAACCAAAGGGGGCATTGTATTCAATGATAGGTCTGATGAATGCTGAATACAGTGCAACAATGTCTTCCTTGGACTTGGATGCCATACCTTTGTTTATAAGTTGTGCAACATAGAATGATTTCCTCACCACTGTAGACACATGATGATCAAAGGCAACATTACTATCTGTGTGTGTTCCTAAGTCCCTGACTACTGGGTTAACTCTAAGGGGTGTGTTGTCAATATGATACTTACCAGGGATGGATGACTTCCCAAAGGATACTATTATGCATTTTTTGGCATTTAGTTTTTAGTCCATGGCTCTGACACCAGTTGTTTGTCTGTGTCAGCCCCTACTGTAAAATATTTGTGTCAGTGTGAGATTCAACGACAGCTCCTAATTTGCAATCATTTGAAAATTCAGTTGGCCAGAGACCACTGACATTGACCTTGACTTCTGAGAAGTAAATGCCTCTCTGGGGACTTCACTGATAGTTTTCCACTGCTTGCCTCTCTGGTTTGACTGGTTTCTTTGCATTGCATCTGGTTCACAACTTTTTTGCTATCCCCCACCCCCAATACTAAGTCTATATTAGATTTCTGATGTTTATGGAGCCATCTTTAAATTACTAGTCTCCCATCAGGACACAAGTGCTCATCAGCAGTTGAATTCTGCTCACTGGTAAGCCAGCGGATGCTTACCTGGTGATCCACAGCTTGGAGGGATTTAAGCCCCAGTCCGTTCACCCTTTATATGCATGCGCTCACTTTGGACCACTCCCTGCCCCCTAACTCCACCCACCCCCACTACATCTAGTTTTATTCTAGGCACTAACTCCTCCCAATAACTAGCAACCAATCAGAACAATACTAGTAACCTAGCTCCTCTGCCACTCACAGTATCCCCCACTTCCAATCTAACTGCTCATCTGACACAGTCATGCTACTACCTAATGTGCTTACTCTCCTTACCTGTACTCTTCTTGCACAACTTACATCCTACCAGAACTCCGTAATAGACAAACCCCACCAGTATCACTGCACCCATACTCTCACTTCTATCCATCACCCACCTACTAATTATACTTGTCATATCATCACAATCTCTATCCCAATATGCCCACCATACTACCAGTCACCTGTCGCAGTCAAACAAAAAATATCCCTAAAATATGACAGGTTAATTATCAGATTTATAAAACTTAAGTTTACTGCCCTATCTAAATTAGCCCTCAGTGGTGATATCCACCCTAACCCTGGTCCTATCATTGCCAACTCCTCACCTAAAAATCTTCCTAATAGCTGCTCCTTCTCACAACTAACATCCAACAGAAAGCCATCTGACCTCCTGTTCATGTGTCTAAATATCAGAAGTATAACTAATAAAACCCATGACCTAAACACCAACATAGTCTTATACTCTCCTGATATTCTCATCCTGACTGAAACCTGGCTCAAACCTCACATCAAAAGTGGAGGAAATAATCCCAACAGGTAATAACATTCTTCGAGTAGGTAGAAAATCTAAGAAAGGGGGTTGTGTGGCTCTAATGTTTAAACACCACCTCAACATCCAGATCCTAAACACATATGCCCCCCCCCATTGGAAATAAAGAAATCCTATATGCCAACCTCAAACTAAACCCAAATAAAACAATCAGCATCATGGGATGCTACTTCCCACCTGGCTTAAACATCCCACTCCTGGAAAATCTCCTGAACTGTGCTAACCATTCTCTACCCTAGGAAACCATAATCCTAGGTGATTTTAATATCAGCTTGCTATCTTGTAGTAACAATCATCCAGCCCAGCACCTAAATCTTCATGGTTTCTCTTAACTAATACAGTCATCTACCCAGATAAATTAAAACTCTACCAAACATACTACTCATGACTGGGGGTTTATATTAGATGCTCGAAGTTACTAAACTTCGAATACAATATGATCGACACCATATCGTCAAAGTCCAGTAACATCAGACACCTAATAAAAACATCACATTGGGGTAGCCAGTTAAAATATCTGAAAGAACTACTGTCTTGATTGGAAAAGTATTGAACTTATTGGTGATGGGGGCCTGAATGGAATGATCTCACCATTATACACAAAGTAAAGCACCTCAACTTATCCCCATGTCTGGTTTTACCACTGAAAAAACAGCATCAGTGGTTGAAGGAATTTTAGACCAACAAGTAAAGAGGGGGTATCCTTTGCTGCAATGCAAATACACATGCATAAAACTACAAGAAGGCCACACACATGTGCTGTTATTGGAAGCCCAGCAAGATATAGACTTAGTTCTTTGGTTGAGCCTGACCACCTGTTCTTGTCAACCGTTGCTCCCAGCCATATATCTATGTGTCCTTCCTTCCAATTGAGGGAATGGTCTAAAATCTTAAAGTTTCTAAATTTCTGGTCATATCAAAGCCAGGATAGACCTCCACTGAAAGCCTGAGATTCTTTGATGGTGCTAAAATAGGCTAATGAGGGAAGTGTTTGGTTTGATACCTCAAGAATAATGACCATGAAGCATGACATCTGATACCCAGTTATCCCAGTTTTGAACCCAAACTTTTCCTAGATGCTTCTTGTCTAAAATAGCTAGAGCAGTCATGGTATCCCTGTTACCCATAACCTGGGATTCCAAAAGAAGTTGAACCCCTATTGCCATCTTAAAATTTGTATTTTATGGATGCTGGTATGTGGGATATAATTGCTACATGTGAGGCAAGGGAGCTGGTCCCAGAAACAACACTACTAATTACATTAGTGATTTGGATATTTTATAGGAAATGAGAAAAGCACTGAGTAGCTTCTGGGCTTAGAGGACGGGCCTCTGTCAATTCTGATAGTAAATGAGCTTGTTCTGACTGAAAACCCTTTTCTAGGAAAAGTTCAAATAACATGGTTCTAGCCCCATCTGATAAAACATCAAAAAACACATCCAAGTACTCTTCAACTGCCTACTCTGACTCTGAATCTTCCCTTGTTAATTGCATGTCATTGACATTACCTTCTGGGGCTACAGGTCCCTCCAATGCCATAGCTATCACCCCAACCTCACTAAATATGGCTGTCCTGTCTTTTTTCAATATTTGTATCTGATTCTCTTCGCAGGTAGGGTGCTTCTGAAACAATGTCAATAGCTGTATCTGCATCGGGCATCTTAGCTTGATTTGTCCAATGACACTGTCTAGGAACCTGCTGCTCATTTGTTGAAAAGTCCTCAAACAATGCCTTGGCTTGGAATGCAGCACTCTCCTACCTTGCTTAAAAATCTTCCATTGTTGCCAGGAAAAAAAAAATCATGTCTGTCATATAACCATGACACTATAAAGCTGGAAGAACTCAATATCCAAACCTTAAAAATTGTTAGGCAATAATACTAAATGTGCTAACATACTAAGGTACCACACTCTAAGCTTAAGCTTAAATGTATACTTTATTAGTGATATTTTCTACAGCAGATTAAAACTAAAAGTATATGATAAACAACTGAAGTTAATAGCAAGCTCAACTCTAAAAATATGAGCTGAAATACTGAGCATGAATGAGTAAAGAAATACTTAACCTATACAGTCTACTGAAGGAAATTCAACTGTACTATCAAAAAGCAAGAAAAAGAGTAAATATAGCTAAGCAATTTGACACAATAAGTAATCAAGACCTAAGTAGCCATCTAAGTGAAGACTAAAGGCAAATGAACTACATGGGTAAAGCATTGAAAAAAGCTATATCTGCTAATTAAAAACCCTTGCACTGACAAGTTCTGGCAGCTAAATAAGGATAAAAGGATGTAGAACAGACATTACTGTATTTAATGTGTTGATGTTTCTGCTACACATGGGTAACTAACCATAAATGAAATAACTTGAACAAAGCACTTCACAGACTGGAACCTTGAATTTGCTGAATGCCAACATAAAAATAAAGCCGCCACCTGACAAGTGAAAGGATCTTAATACTGGTCTGATCTAGATAAATAGTAATACGACAAAGAAAATGGGGCAGCTGTCTGTAACATATCTATTTTCTTTAAATACTTACGTTATATAAGAGGATACAAGCTTGCAGCTAATAGCAATTATTCTATATGATTTTTAAGGCTTATATGTTCTTATACGTACTTAGCATGTGATCCAACCACTCAGACAAAACTGAAGCAGTTAATGTCTGCACAGATCAAATACAACTCCCTCGGTGGGTGCAAAAGACATTTAATACACTGCATCAAATACAGCTACATCTCAAAATCAAATGTGTGCACTTAAGAAGAACAGAGGGGGTGAAATTGACCAGTGAAATTTTGACATATAATAAATACTTCTGATCACAGGACAAGATCATGTAAAGGTTGGTTACACTATTGCACATAACTTGCATAACAATATGCAAGAGCTCTATTTTGTTTGAAGGAAGACTGGGATAAAAGTGATTTAATAGTTCCTGAATTCTGGAAATATTAATGTAATAAAATCTCAAAAATAAGAGAAAAAAGTCTGTATTTGCTCATTATACTTTCTGATGAAGTTTCATTTTTATTATGTAGGAAGACATTTTTTGTTGACTTAACCTAAATTTATAATGTTAAATCCCTCCATTTCACAGTATGTTGCAAAATACTTAGTACGATTATAGAAAAACATGCTCACTTTCTTACCAAACTATACAGATTATTCTTAAAGTCACTTTTATTTGGAGACACAAACTACCATAATAGAAAACAGTAAACGTCTTTTGTTAACCCCTGTTTTGCATCAAAATTTATAGACATACTTCCTCAAAGTAGCCTGAGTATTTACATTTTCTGGGAGTAAATAGTATTCTAGACCATGTTTTCAGCAACACCAAAAAATCTAGTATGTGATATACAAGTGCCTAAACATTTAGGAACATCATATTATCTGACAATAATACTTAACATATCCATACTTAAGGGACATAATTCATATACTACTATATATAGTCTTAATAAGCTTAATTTTTATCAATATTAAAATGAGTTAAATTAAGACTAATATAAAGAAAATAACTTTGAATGAACCTTCTCAGCAGAGTGCAATGTCTCTAAAATCCACATAACATGGCTTGCACTCCTTATAACACTCTTACCACATATAATATGCCTCAAATTCTTCCCTTTTGGAATAAGATAAATATTTGCTCATTCAGCAGAATATTTTAGCATTGCTTTAAAGTGGAAAATTCCATCTACAGCAATTCTACAGAATTTGTCAATACATGATCATAGACAGGAATGAACCAGTTGAAAAAACTGTGATAAAATTAGGAATGAACTTCACTAGTAAGTGCTTTCCCTCACCAATAAGCTTCATCAGACAAAGCCTTACTTGAAATCAATCAAATATATACAGCTATAATTGACATCATGTAATCAAGGTAACAAATTACAAGACTTCAAGATAGGTTTTAAACACACATATGATATCAGTCAATATTTTTAAAAAATCCCAAGAGTCCTTAAAGATCCAATCATGCTGAAGTACAAAAAAAATGAAAGATTCTCCAGGACACCACCTGTGAACTTTTAGATGTCCAAATCATCATAAACAAGTCTAATTATCAATTCATATCTAGTCATAGAATACCCTCTAAACAAAATGGACAATTTAACACTGTTTAAATTTTTTCCCACTCAGACTTTATTTATACTGGCACTGTCTCCTGTGCTCCACATCATGCCTGCCAGCTTCCTCCTATACCCCTGGGACTTGTTCCAGTATTGCTGGGGACAGTCATAGATCTTAAGAGCATCCTGGGGGCTTTGCCATTAGTGCTTTCATTTGTTTTTTTCTCCCGTTCCCATTCCCAAGGTTTGCTGGTTGCATCTAAAGGAAACTTCTCTCTTTGGACTGTGAATCCCTTTATGGATTATCACCAGCAAGTGTCCTCTCACCAAGATGGGCATGCCCATCCTTCCTCATTGGCCTGTAAGTTACTCAAGCCTCTAATCAATCCAGTGTCCACTGGGCTGTAGATAGGACTTTAGCCATCTACACCACTAGAGCAGCTACAATAGCTATTGTAACACCTTAGCTGAAATCCCCATTAAACCCAACACTATTCTATAGAGGGACTTCAAGTATTCATCAATAAACTGGGTGATCAGTACTACCTGTGGTCAGCATGGCCAACACTTCTTGTAATTATAATTGCTGACATTTTTTACAGAGAGTTAGCTATCATACTAGGGGTCCTAATATCCTTTACTCTAGTCCTCACAAATATGGCTACTCCTTGCACAGCTTCATATCATCCTGCTGTGTTAAATCAGATCATAAATTAGTGATCTTTTCCCTTTAAAACTGGAGGCAGTTTCCCTGTAAATGCCACTTTATTTATGAACTTTTCAAAGGCAAACATTCATCAGTTACTTGATGACTTAAATAAACTCATCTGCAATCCAGCTCTGATGGATCCCATTGCTAAAGCTGCTGTATATGCTTCTACTCCTTCTTAAATATTTGTATTGATAAGCTAGTCCCTATCTGCACAACATCTAGTGAGAAATTAAAAAACAAACTCTTAAGATGGACTATCCATACAAGTGAATTGTATAATAAGAGAAAGAAATTGGTTAAAGCTTATAAGAGTGTCATTCTACTTACATTAAGGGCAAACTTCAGCAAACTATTAAAGAGTTTAAGGGTAACAGTAGAAAGCACATATTTGAATATGAACTTAAAATAGCCGCTAAAACCAAAATGATTATAAATTATTCTTTAACTATATTAGGAAGTTAAGAAACAGCACCCAACAATATTCTGAGTTAGCTCCACAATAATACTGCCCACTCTGACCCAAACGAAGCAGCTAATTACCTAGCTGACAGCTTTAATTTAAATTGCACTCTACCCATCATTATAGCCAATAACTGATTCCATATTCCTATCCTCCCCCTTTGCTTACTATGGGACATATTCCACCTTTTCATGGTCTCATTCATAGACCCTAATAAAATATGTGTTTGCCTGACTATCAGTGTCAAACATACTCTATCTGATCCCCTACTTAATAAACACTCTGGGACCTGGAAGACATCTATTACAATGCCATTACTTGCCAAGTTCCCTGGTCATCAAAGACCTCAGTATTGTCTCCTTATTGCAATAATTTATGGACAGCTATCTGATATGAAGAGGGGTGCCACAACTGAATTTTCTGGAGCAGAGGCTCTAGATTAATCTAGGCTTTCATAACTAGCCAAGTATCTGCACAACCTAATGCAAGACAAAAATGTCATAGATGTTGGTAAACATCTGGTTCTTGAACCTTCATGATACACATATTACTCAGTTAAGCACAATACATTCAGTACAACTTACTGAGCACTAGTGATTTGATAGGCATTTAAAGGACAATGACCATTCCTTATACTCACCTGCCTTTTTCCCATCACTACTGAATAGATGGACTGCACACTGAAGGTCATCTTACACAAGTGATCTAAAATTCCATGATAACTAGAGGGAGCTAACTAAGGAATTCTCAAAAAAAATTGTGCTGTTCTATAGAATCTCTAGACATTTATTAAATACATATAAATGATTTTTAAGAGTAGAAATTCGATCATGGGTCAATCACATGGAGCATTCAGACATGAGGGTGTTCATTCCTTCCAAAAAACACTCAAGATAGATATGGAATTTTTCTCAAGCTACCAGAGACTTGGTTAATGATGCTTAAAAATCAGCTTCTAAATAGGGTTGCAACAAATCTAAGATGCAGATATGAAATAATGTTTAGAAAGGGTAAAATCCAGATCTATACAATGTTTCCTAGGGTGTACAGGTATTTAGTCTAGTGTTGAAACACATTATTGCAAACCATCATGTGTGTACTATTCAGAGAGTAGTATAAATCCTAAACAGTTACTAATATTAAGACATAATTTTGTCCTTACAACCTACACCTCTTTCTTTTCTGTAAGCTTTTTTTTTTTAACTCAACACAATCTGCCCTTCTTGTATCCACTTGCCCCATTAGTTCCTCCTATAGGCTGAGGATGAGAGTCCTATGGTCATTTGTTCCCTGGCTGAGGACCTAATCAACCCATTCATTCCACTCAGAGGAAAGAGTCAGGTGCTAGGGAGAAGGCCAATCTGCCAGTCATGTGGATGACCCTCCCTTAACACAGAGTGTAACTCTACAAAGTATTGTCTATGATGTCACACTTGCTGCTACTTGAAAAGGTACATGCCTAACTTGCACACTTGGTAAGCCTTACTAGGCTTCAGTAAAAGCAATTATCTTGACCTGGATTTTGTTAGTTGCACCCTCTCTTGGGGGATGCAACAGGTCTAATACTTTTCCTGACCCAGGGATAGGTGAGCCAATAAAGGCCACTCACTATTTACATCACCCCAGTTGTTTCAATTACCTGTGGCACTACTTGGCCATGGGTCATCAGTGGTGTAATCAAAGTTTATCAGCTATCCTACATAACTCATATGGCAAACCTCTTTTAAAACAATTGAGTATTAATTTCTCTTGGAATTATGAGGTCAGCCCTGGGACTTTCCATCACTGAAGGAAAAGTCCTCGATGTTGCCATGAAACTCAAGTAAAACAAGTCCATAGACACATATGATCTCCATGCAGCAGTGTATAAGAGATTGTGTCACACATAGTTTTGATTTTGGTTGACATCCACACACAAGGCAACTGGTTTTTATTTCTTCATTATAAATATCTACAAAGATCCACAATATGCATCTCATATAGACCCATGTCAATGCTCATTACTGATCAATGCTGAGTAATGCTTTAAACTGCAGTATGGACCCATAGACATTATCCATTATTTATGGAACTTAAATGTGAGGCTTAGGATGTCTTCATCAAGAGCAGAGACACAACTGATAGTACATACAAGATTCTAGTTGTTGTAAGTCATTAAACTTCCAGCCTCCTTCACCCTCACATTATATGTAGAGAAAGGGCTTGACAGACTGAAGTGATTCTACCTGTCCTCATCACTTAAGCATATGAACTTCCCTCAGTCTTTTGCTGCCATAGAGATGATATGCAGTGTAAAGCAGGCAAGTATATGCCAACATCTTTGACTAGAGTCTCCTAACTGAAACTGCTGTGGTGATTTTGTTTACTTACATTTGCTAGAACATCACCCAGGAAGAGTGCTTTGAGTGATTTTTGAATACAAGTACGTTGTGTAAGCTTCAGACATGTTATACCCATCAGTAGGAATATTTTATTTTCTCTTTATGATGTGGACTAATCTGTAGGGTAGCATGTGCATCCTTTTTAGTATCTACTGCTGATTTGACTACTTTCTGCTATCAGACAGGCAAGCAGTTTTGAGAAAGCCCCCACCCTCACTCCCTATGGTATCACGGTTTCTAGTTTAGTCTCATAGCCCCTTTTTCTTCAACCCTACTTAATCTATACTTATCTTATTTATTCCATTCTTTACTTTTCAGTTTTTCATGCCAAATATTACTTACTTCCCTCTCAAATCATACTTCTAACATTGTAGAACCCACACAGACAAATACAGAATTAAATAACTCTAAGCCTCTTTCAGGAACTGCTCTCACAGAGTTGCCTTCTCTTGTATAAAGAAAAATGCACCTTACAGTATCACTGATTGTTTTTCATTCCTACCCACACTTTTGTGGGTCAGCCCACTATGTTCTGCCCTCTACCCGCTTGAGCATCACTCCACTCCCCTACCCTACCTTCAATTCCCACCCAACCTCTCCACACCTACACTTATACTTAGCACACTCAGCCTACATACTCAGGTACCCACTCAGGCTACACCCCTAATTAACCCCCTTAAATCATATAATGCCTTTCCCTTAAAGTAGCATACACTCTATAAATACTAAACCCAAGTAACCAATTACCCTTCTTCTTTCTCATTTAGACTATACATAGTTAATATAAACCAATTTTTAACACTAAACCTTCAAACCAGTGATAATCCCTCTTTAACATAGCCATACCACTACCAGTGCTCCTGTTATCCTGTCTGTTGGTTATTCTCACACATGCAACAATAATATAATCTCAAAATTCAATATGTTATGACTCAACACATACGTTGTCCACCTCTTCCCCTCCCATTACTGCATTTTTTCCAACATCTCTCCACAATTATTCCTCTATACCCTTCCTACTATACAGCTGCTAAACTCCTTACAACTACATTAGCAAACCTTACCTTACACCTCTTAGATACAACAACATAAAAAACTCAGTGCAATACACTTCTTTCTAATCTCTTTACTGCTAACTTGTGGAGGCATCCAACCAAACCCTGGTCCTAGTAATAACCTATACTCCAGAAAAAAGAGCTTATTACCTCCCTGTACTCTTCCTTCATCAAGCCAATAATAGACTACAGTGCTCCCTTTGGTATATTCATTTCCAAACACCTACAGCAATTGGACAGATCACAAAGGTTCCTTACAAAGAAAATTCAGGGTCTTCAAGATCTGTCTTATGTGGACAGATTGAAATCATTGTCACTTTACTCTGTGTCATACAGACTGATCACAGGCAACCTGTGCCTTGCATACTGAGCAATCTCTAACCCAGCTTTAATGGAAATGCTGCACATTCACAAGTCAAATGGGATACAGGTCACTCACTCAAAAGACCTTAACCTGGAATGTGAAATCAACAGAAGTTGCTGGTGAGACAGATTTGTCTCACAGAGGTTGCCCCACTTTTGAAATAAGCTTCCTATTCATGTTAAACAAAGACCCTCATTGGCCCTATTTAAGTGTAATTTGGACGACTGGATGGCTGACTGGAAATTCACCCCAGGATTCCACCTGTGTCCCTCTTGGACAGGGGCAATAGGTGCCAATTTTAATATTTGCTTGGGAACACAGGTTGAACCTGGCTAGGCTTGTAAGGGCCCTGAGGCTGTTAGCCTAGTAACCTCCTATGATCCTATGATCCTGTGTCTCAAAAACCTTAACATTATGAACATTAACCACAGAAGCCTATGTAATAAAATATCCCCCTTACATGCCTGGATAGATAAAAACAAACCATACATCCTAGCCTTAGCAGAAACCTGGCTTAAAACATCTGAAGTAGCACCTCCAAACTTCACCATAGCTAAACTAGATAGAACCAAACAGAAAGGCAGTGGGGTAGCCCTTCTTTATTCAAACAGACTTAATATTACACATTATACTAATGAGATCCATACATTTTCTAATCCTGAAATACGTGTATCCTTCTTAAATCTTAACAGGATGAAACATACTGCATCATAGTAGCATATATTGCCCCAGGACAAAATATTCCCATTCTTGGAGACATGCTATCCTGGACATTGAAAACTATCCTACATGAGTCTATCATTCTTGGAGACATTAACATAAATTGGCTAATCATCTCATCTGACTTACCAACTAATGCTATTAATGTCTATGGCTTTTCACAGATCAGCCGCCCTACTAGATACAATAAAGACTTCACATAACAATCTGTTCTAAACAGGATTCTGGTTTCACATCTTACCAACTTTACTTTTACACGTACACTTTCTAATTCCCTTAGTGACCATCTCATATTTGCTATTAGAGCTAATACTCACCAACCCGAAAATTACACTGTGAAATCTGTCCATACTCTAACCAATTTTAGTCAAGACAAATTTAGTGAACTACTTTACAGAATAAATTGGACACCACTGAAATTTCTACTCCTTGATGAAGCAGTGCTCTAACTCAATAATACTTTTCAAAGTACACTTGATTATCAGGCCCCTGCATGGATAAAAAGAATTAAAAAGAGTATTGCTCCTTGGTTAACCAAAGCAAAAAAACTGATGAAAGAAAGGAACATAGCTTGCAGTCTCTGGAAACAAAACAACCATGAGGAAAACTTCACACTTATTAAACAACTCAGCCACCAAGTAGAAGAACAAGGGAACAAAGATGAACAATCATAATACACACATCTTCAAAATGAACACAAAACAACCCCAAAAAAGTCTGGTCTTCTATGTCAACCCTATTAAACCCCTGGGCAAATAAAAAACACTGCCCCAATCTAAATGCTCCTCTTTCTCAAATAGCAAAGCAATTCAACTACCACTTTATATAATCCTTTTCCAACCTAATCTCAAAAATTACCAGTGGCAGCCCTTCCCTCCTCTACTTCCATACTCACCCGCAATAGTGTTCCTAAATCTAGCTCTGTCACTTTCATCAATAGCCAAAACCCTGCACCGATAACTCAACCTCTTTCTCATTTCAATCAGTACTCACAAATGTCATAAAAAGACTACTACAAAACCTTAAACCCTGTACTACTGCTGATGATAAGTTCTTACCTCTATACATTAAACTAGATGCCATCTACATTGCTTACCCCATCAGTATCCTAATCAATACATCCATATCTGAATCACTAGTTCCCAGCATCTAGAAATTGTTTCATATTAATTCTATTCATAAAGGGGGAAATTGTTCAGAAATCACCAATTTCCATTCCATTTCCATTCTATCTCCCATTTCCAAGATACTAGAAAGATGTATTCACTAACAACTAATTTAATATCTATTGCAACTTAGCCTTCTTACCAGTACTCAGCATGGCTTCCATCTAGACCACAGCACAACCACAGCTGTACTGTCCTTCACTGACTCCATAAATAGGGCTAGAGATGCAGGTCACTATGTATCTGCTGTCTTTCTCGACCTTTCAAAAGCATTCAACATTGTCTTTCACTCATTATTCCAAGACAGGCTTTTTAACTTGGATCTTACCAAATCAACCCTACAGTTGTTCCACAGCCACCTGTATGATAGAAAACAAGCCGTAATATGGTTAAATTAAATCTTTCCCTTTCTTCATAACCCCACCAGAGCCCCACAATTTTCAATCCTTGGCCCCATGCTCTTTAATATATTCATAAACAACCTATATACTTCTTTGTCCCTTGGAACACTCAAAAATATGCAGATGATTCAACTACGATCTGCACCTCTCCCACACTACCCAACTCAGCGCCAAAAGACAACAGACATTTACTGCCATTGAAATCTGGCTTACGAACTCATAACTATTCCTTAGCCCCACAAAAAACAAACTAATATCATTCCAACCAAAAAATCACTCCACTGACATTAAGCTATTCAAGATGCACTCAGAGGATAATACCATTATTGAAATGGTCCACTACACAAAATTGCTAGGACTCATTATTGATAATCAATTGAAATTGGATCTACATGTCCAACAAAATATTAAAAAACTCACTAGACACTAGGAATACTCTACAGAAAAAAACACTTCCTGAACACCTCAACCAAAGTCACTCTCTCCCCTCACTACTATATTCTACTACTATTCTTCCAAACTTACAGACTCTGTTAAAGCTGAAATGTTACAACAAAGTGGCAAAATGTGCTACTAAGTCTAAAACCCACACGCATCATTGTACATCATTAAATATGCTTAAATGGCTAGAAATCTATAACCACCTCCATTATATCTAGATTTTAACTGCATACAGCATAATTTCAAACCCTTAGCATGCCCAGTCCTAAGTAACAGACTCAAGCCTTACAAACTTAAAAGATTCCCAAGGTCTGAAGACAAGAAACTTCTTGCTATCTCCAAGCTCTCTAAAATACCAGGACAAAACCTTTACTCTTACTCTGTTGCAATGGCTTGGAACTCACTCCCCTATCTACCGGAACAATTCCCATCCTAGCAGGCTTTAAAAATTCTTTAAAACAACATCTAAATAATTCATGGCTGTGTTCATACTCTGTTCCTGGCTAATGCCACCCTTGCTTTTCCTTATTGCATATTTAGTCTACTGTCAGAACTTCTCCAAGCTTATATTTCTCAACACATCTTAGATAATACTAGCAAACACTTCCTAACTATATGGATACTGTCTTCTCTATTCCCATATTCCTATAGTTTTCTGCTTTCTCTTCTAACAATACTTCTCTCTATGAAGCTGCTCATCATTTCACTGTAAAAAAAAAAAAAACATGTATTATACTATATGTTATGTTACACTACCTCCTGCTGTATTAAATTGCTAACTTTATTTGGTTTGTCTACTTTAATACTGCAGTACCTGTTTCTCTGTATTAAGCTATGAAAGTGTGTTATATTTGTATTATGTGCATATTATATCTGTAATTTGGAGCTTTACTCCCTGGGTCTCCACTAAAAACTGATTCTTTAGATCCAGTTGAATTATCCCAGTAAACAAAGGTCAAATAAATAAAATAAAAGAAATTCTGTCTGAGAGATGTAGACCAGCACTGACAGACATTCCAACATCAGTGTTTTCTCTTTTTTCTGTTTTCCTCAGTAAACCAGATAGTATACTTTGTCTGTATTAACAAAACTGATTGAATGTTTGATAGCCCACCCACTAATTTGCTCACTGGGTATAATATAGGTTCTCATGATAACTTAGGCAAATTTTTAACAGAAGCTTCTCTTGGAGGAAGCTATGTCTAGTTCCTGTGTGCATCTTCAGTTGCACCACTACATTCAAACCAAACTGAAGGAAAGCAGGTCCTTCACTTAAATTACTCGCAAAGGATTTATATAAAATCTACTAAACTTCAAGTTTGGGCATTAAGTTTAGAGGAATGTCTAACTATCCTGATAAAATTCTTCACTCCATGTATTCTCAGTGTTGATAGATCACTGGAACAAGTCCAAATCCATGAGACAACTTCAGCTTAGAGAGGAGAAGGCTCAGATTCTAATTACTCCAAGTGAAACTCTTCCTTCTATTCATATTGTAGGCATTGTGGTTGAATATTTTACACCAGGCATCCCATATTCAGCAACAAGTCTACGATGTATTTCGATGCATGCATCAAATTCATTGGCAATGTTATGTACATGACCGATGCACTTGAGAACAGAGTATTTTTGAATGTGCTTGTGATGCCCTTGCACTGGTTCAGTAATCAAGGAGCCTCAATCCTCACCACTGGCAACAGTGAACGAAGTACACAATGAGAGGATGACAAGTAAACATGCAGTAAAGTACAATTTCACTTAAGGGCACACAGAGATCATGGTCAGTCTGGGGGCTGGTTTCTCCCTCTTTCTCCAGATCTCCAATAAGACTCCTCAATGGCACAGCTATAGAGTTGAGTTCTTAGCCAGGGATCCAAGCCAAGTCCTTCTAACACTCTCTCTGTCCAACTAGTGCTTTGCGTCCCTGCCCAAGTAGCTCACACACACACACACACACACACACACACACACACACACACACACACACACACACACACACACACACACACACACACTACACTTACTTTGAAATTTAATTTATACACAAATACACACCTGGGAAAGGCTGGCATAGGTTTACTAGGTATGCCCCTTCTGCCTAGACCATAAAGTAGTTATCACTGCCAATAGAACCCCTTATCAGCTACTTTGAGGCCCTTCCCAATGGGTGACCAATCCTACTGTTAATGTTACTATTATTCAAATGGTAAATATGACAAAGAGCAAGGCTATTTAGGAGTGGCCTCTATAGTGTCACCAAATACATATGCAAGAGCATAAATACGTCTCACAAATATCAGCCACAAAGATAGGTTTAGATATTTTTAATAATAAATAATAAAAGAACAAGACAATACTCAATCAACACAGTAAACACAAAGTTCTGAATTACAGGAAATATATTAAAACAGCATTGCAGAAAACACCTAAACTAATCTTCACTATATTCCTATCTATATCTAAAAGATGCTATGCCCTAAATAACTTACTTACAGAGAAAGGCAAATGCAGATGAGTGGATGTTCTTGCTAGGTCCAAGACAAGATACAAAATGCACAGTCTGTCTCTGAGAGAGTTCTTAAATTACTATCAAAAATTACTGCTGGGTCAGCTTGGATGACATCACTCTTTGTCACTTGCCTTCAGCTCCCAGGCTAACAGAACCTATAATCTCTGTGTTAAAAATACATATCTCTCAGATGTTTGCCCAGAACTGAAAGTCATAAAAAATTAAACACTTTTACATTTTAAACCTAGTAATTACTTCTCTCCAGGACAACAGAAAAAAACTTCTAGCTCTAGACATTCTGTCTTCTTGCTGCATGAACTAACTTTTATAGCACATTGTAAAGCACTTAATTTCAGCTTAGTTTCTTGAAGTTCTATAGGTTAATCTTCTATGTTCCAGCAGGGTATGCTGTAGTTGCATTCTTGAAGCTCAGTACATAACATACAGTTCTGTATAAATCATATCAATATTCACAAATGACATAGAATTATTACAAAATCCAGATATCTGGGCTGGCAGTGTCACAGTGCTCAACCTAAGTACTGGGATGTCGCAAGAATACTCGAAGTGGCTGCTTCCAGCACCACTGGTGTTACTGGCATTCTAAACCACAAGTATCCCACATTACGAGCAACCACTTGTCCACATTATTCCTATAGCACCTTACAAACATTTTACTAAAAAGATGGAAGGCATGCCATGGGACAGGAGTTTTGGTTTGCAGTGAGATCAGTATACCATGCAAAGGTTAGACGGAGACCAAATCATAATCCCAGCTTAGTGTCTAAATGAAATTGGCCCCAAAATGATGGCACCATGTTTCTTCCCAAACTCCTAGATGGCTTCTAAATGTCAAAATGCCTTGTAGATATCTTTGGTCCTTACAGCAGCTCCCATAATAATGTCATCCTAAATGATATCCCCCTGATTTATCACCTAGTTTAGCAACATTGCTGGTGAGTAAATCCCAGGTTATTTATCTTCCACTTCTTATTTTTCTTCTCTCATTTATTTATTTGCCTTTGTTGACTGGGAAAAGTCCGACTGGGTAAAATTCATTTTTAATGGAAGGCCTGGGGAGAAAAGCTCCACATTTAAGTTACACATGATGTAGATTTATGATGGCAGGGTAAAACCATTTATACATAAGGTTATTTACATGATATGTAAATATTTCTTACATGAATATAGCATTTTAATACAAAAACAAGAGAAAAAATAACATCAATTGGCTAATTATCAAATAGAAAAATGAAATACAACAGCAGTTAATATAGTTACAGCACAATGGTTGCAGAGTAAAGATCAAACAGGTGTTTTTGAGGTTAGTAATAATTTACAGACAGACAAGTAACAATGCAGATTACAAATTGATGAAAAGAGAGATATGAAAGTGGAAATTACGGAAATGAGCAGGAAGATAAATGGACATAGGAGGAAATGGGGCATGACAGAAGGTGGAAAAGTAAGAGTTTAAGAAATCAGTGCAGTATGAGGAGGAGTGATAAGGTACATAAGACTGTGAAGGAAATGGCTGTAAGAGTTGAAGAAAAATACTCTTGAGTAATGCTACCCAGTTGAAGAGGAAGTACAGAGCCATCTTTGGCATAGGTGCTGTTTAAGCAAAGTTTTTCTTTCTATCTGTTTTAAGTGTGCAGATTTCATTCCAGAGTTTTGACACATAATGAGAGTAAAGAGTGTCTTCCTTTTTCTCTCTTACTTCTTTTTATTCTTTTATTAAGTTCATGATATAATTGTCCTACAAATGTGCTTGCTCCTGCATTTAGAAATAAACTTTCCGATGACATCCATACAGGCTTCTTTCTGTGTCTTAGTGAAATTTGTTCTGCACTTACATTCCCCTTTCAAGTCTCTCTTAGCAGGTTTTTGATTATATCTCACAAAAGAAAAACAAAGAACATTTATGAAACAAGGCATGTGTTAGACTCAGTGTGATGGCACAAATGAACAAGGCCACAACATTCCTTCAAGTTTTAAACTAGTCCCATTTTAATGTCCTATATTCTTTTTGGAAAATGGCATCCTATGAAGGCAAAAGCATGCAGAACCTTTCAATGTGAGCATACATCAAAAGAAAGCAAGGTGCATAATAAACATTATCAGACAATAAGATAAATTAATTTAATAAATGCTGTTTATAAAAGGGGGCTTGAACAATCAGATATAGAAACAAGGTAAAGATGAAAAAAGCTGCAAACCTGAATTATTCATAAATTATACAATGAACAAAGAAAACATGAACTAACACTGAAACTGCATAATGCTATTGGAGAAATACTCATACAACAGTAGACATAGCAGTCAGTGTTCTACCAAAGCTGATAAATGCATGTTGCTGAAATTGTGCGTATTCCGGGAATAGGTCTGGAGAATTCCTACTAATAAAACTGTCTTAGTGGATATTATAGAGTAGAAATGCTGAATATGAAAGTAATTCCTGAGTTTATGATAAAAGATAATGAAGCTAGGCAATTTGGATGAAACAGTCACTACTTATAAATAATAGCACTTGTCTTTATCTGACTAACCAACAGCACCATCTGTTGTAGCTGAGAAAGAAGAGAATATGCTGAAGGCATTGAAAAATTAATGCAACTGCTTATATACAAATGCATGCTCAATATACAAATGCATCATGTTCCCATGATGACCAAATAGTAGGAGAAATGAATAGCTTGGAATAATTGTGCATATATTACACCCTGCCCTAACAAAGGTTTGTAGACTGTGTCACATTTCTATGCACTAGCATACATATTGAGTAACTTTTTAGACCACAAGAAGAAATTCAAGTAGAGGAGATTGTATACTTGTCATCTGCCAAGTAATGTCAGGAAAGTAGGAAGATCAAAACAAAGAGATTGTTCTAAATATCACACCTCATTGTAAGAATTGATTGTGATGTTTTTGTTGTAAACAGAAATAATTTTAGTAGCCATAACGTGATATAGTTACAAATACAGGAAATATTTCTGTAGTCTTAAAATATACTCACCTGCTTCCTATACAAATATTTTGATATTTTTTGTTCCAAGGCATTTCTACTTCCTAATGTGTCCTTGAACTTCCAGAAAAATATGACGTAGTGTTTATTTCGTTATATTATATTTTGAGATTGCTTTGCGTTTGTCTTTGCTGGACTGATCAGAGAAGTATTCAAAATATGAAATGAGTCATTTATTCCATGTTAAGATTTATATTCTGCTCGTTTTCTATATTGGATGAATATCTGATAGTCTAATATAAACGTTTTCACAAAATAACCAAGTCATAGGGACTGTAACATAACATTTTGATTTCCTTATTGTATTTTTATTTTGCTGTGAATGTTTTGTGCACTTACAGCATACAACGCTATAGCTTTGTAAAAGATGCTGAACAGATTGCACTGTTGCATCTTTTTATATGGCTAGTTGTTACGAATATGTAGAGGGAAACATTAGAAGATCTTGTGGTGAACTGAATGAATGGTTTAATATTAACTGAAAACTCTTTTTTTTTCCCACAAACCCTTCATGGAACCATCACCAGGAAAACCTGGCAGAGGCTGTTCAAACTTTAGTGTTTAAATTACCATCATGACAAGTGCTTATAGAGAATAAAAGTCCTTGGCACTTTGGCAAAAAGCCCACAAAGGAAGAAAACAAATGCCAAACATATGACGTCATATACATTATACCATTAAAAAAATTACCTACACAAGGTCACATATACAAAAGCACATACATATAAATCATTAGTTTTGCTTTGCTTTATTTTATTTTTAATTGAGTCAGTAAATTGAAGAAAATAATCCTTTCCAGAAAGGATCAATCCCATTATAGCAGAGACCATACATTGAAAAATAAAGTTTCAGGTTAAGTAATAAGTAAACATTTGCACTACATAAAAACATATTTTCTGTTTAGGTTTATTGTAAAACATTTCATTGTGCAAATAGGTTAACACAAGTTGCATACTATTTCAACATGCAATTATTATGGAAAAGATAGCCAAAGAAAACAGGAACAGTGAGCTAGCTAGCGTTAAGAGAGTACTTTAGAGTTTGTGGCTGTGAATGAGTATTATTCATAAAGAAAGACATTCTGAATGTTAAGATCTAACAATCTAGGACAGAAATTGCAAGTTCTATGGTGGTTCTTTTAGTCATGAATATTAAGCATTTCTGGCTAGATATAATTTTATGGTTGAGGGACTTAGAAAATGTTTCTTTCAAATAGTTGACTGAAGTCTTGCACATATTTTACTTATTAAAATGCAAAGAAAATATTTGGCTCTGACGTCTACGTGAACAAATATGTAAGGTCTTAGAATGAAGTTCATACACTGAAGAAGTACACTAAACAGTATAAAAACATACAGCTACATGCTGTCGGTTCCCCATATTTGTTTTTGTGCATGCCCAGTCCTACAAGATACATTCTTCGTTTCTTGCACGGCCATGACAGACAAATAACAAGGAGTCACTGTCCTTCAGACAACAGTGTATCTCCATATGACTAACCTGGTAGACTGGTTTTGCATTTGTTTACATCAAAGAGATAACCAGATGCAGTTCACCTCCAGAATATTTGATAGCTCACAAAGAATGCAGAATACAGCTACTCAGATATGATTCCTGCAACACAAACATTATGGATACACTCATATAGTGTTGTCAATGCATATTTATCAGAGGTGCATTGTAATCTATAGTAAAAGGCACACGTCCCCAATTAAGACATTCTTTGCACTGCTAGACCTATGAGATGGCACATGCCTCCAAAATAACTTGGTACTTGTCAGAATACACGACCAAGTCCATAGCTCTCAACCATTCCTGTAAACCAGGGACATTCCTGATTCCTGCACCATTGTTATTATCAGCTGACACTATATTTGGTCAGACTACAGGGATTACAATAAATAATCATTATTGTGAATTATATTTACATTTTATATTACCAGAAAATGCACAGCTATGGAAAAGGTATTATTACATTTGTTGTCTGTGTTGCTCTGTATATGTAATAGTAATACCTAACACAAGCTCATGTTTTTGGCACATTGTCCTTCATTGTTTTGATATTTGTAGTTTATTTCTACTTGAGGCGCAGTCGTGGTGGTGCAGTGGTTAGCATTGCCACCTCACAACAGGAGGTTCCCCGGTTCGATTCTCGGCTGGGGTGCCTTCTGTGTGGAGCTTGCATGTCCTCCCTGTAGTCGCGTGGGTTTCCTCTGGGTGCTCAGGTTTCCTCCCACATCCCAAAGACATGTTGTAGGTGGATTGGACACTCTAAATTGGCCATAGCCATGATTGCTTGTGTGTGCCTTCTGTGGAAGGTTGGGTACCGGGCTGACAACACAACACCATAAAACTCCGCTGCCAATAATGAGCAGACAGGTGATCTGTTGTGGCAACCCCTAACCAGACCTGGTTGTACCATCAATTGATAACTTTCAGCATGCACAGAACAACTCCCAGACCTCTGAAGGTGCATATGTTTTAAAAGGTCTGCGTTAACCTCCAAAAGGTTGACTCTGATATCAAAGAAAAAGGTACAGCACTGGGAAGGGTCTTACTTACCCCAAACAGGGGTGCATCAGCCAGCAAGAAATGAGATTTTGTGTGCTGCTGGACAGTAACAGTCATATGTGGTCAACCCACAACTAGCTAAACAGAAAAATCAGGTGAACGCACTATGTGAAATCTACAAAGAAAGTGCCATTCCATGATATGGTAGGCGAAACAAGATTTTATACCATTCATACCTGCATTTTGGTGGACATCCACATCTGTTGGAGAGACCTGAATACTACCCTGTACTGACTTTTAAATTCTGCAAACAATGGTTACCCCACTGCTACTACATCCATAAATGATAGGATACAGAGACAGCCAGGGCAAACAACCATCACAACTAATGCATTGTATATCAGGGTACGAAATAAAGTTGGCATCAGTTTGTGACTCACTATATATTTAGGTTCCTGAGTTTGAATGGAAAATCATCTATTTTAAGCTAGGAGATTCTGTAAATCTTTTATAGAAAAGGTAGTTCATTTGCTTCACTAATATAAGCCTTGTTACTGGAAGACTGCTGTAAATTTTGTGAGAAAACTATGATCAAAAATGGTGAAAACTCTAAATCACTTGTAAAATTATGCTAAGTTTGCTTAATTGACACTCTAAGATTGACTTTGACTATTGATGTGAATATCATGTGCTTTGAAATGCATATCATATATGGGCACATGCTCTTGAAGTTATCTAGTACATATATTTTATTCTGCTTTGGTTTTACAGATGGCTGGGACTGGTGTGTTCTAGACCCTTTGGATATAACTGAAACATGACTAAGTATTTCTTAAATATCACTTAAGATCTCCAGGTGAGGTGTAATGTAGCAGGACTACATGATATGAGCTGTACTTCTCAGGTCACAGTCTATGGCTACAACTTGGCTGCATCACCTCGGCCGGCCATAATGTCTGCAAATGTTAGGCCAAATAAGACAGGTGGGCACTGATTAGACATATGAGTGAATTAGGATGATGGCTATTCTCATGCACAACTGACACTACTTAAACAATATCCTGGGTTGGGAGCATGAGGAGTGGTTGCTTGAAGGGCCACCTGTGACTATGGTCATAGACAGGAGCCACGGGGTGTCAGGCAAGGTCAATCCATTGTTGACATGCCTGAGCCAGTCATTGATGATGATAATTCACCACACATATGTATCTTTACTAGCTATATATTATGGATACTCTCCTAGCTCATACAGAGTTCAAGCCTAGTGTGTCATCTATAAATCATTTGTCCCCTGTCACTGTGCCCAGTATATTCTATTTTGTGCATGTTATCTGCAAAGATGATGATACCTGTACTATGTGAAGTTGGTAATATCTGATGCATTGTGCAGAGCATATGCACTGGCTTACATTCCTTGTTTATTTCACAACTGTGTAATACAGTGGCAAGATGCATCATGTTCCTGTCAGAATATTGCAAGCATCTAACCAGTCTCGGCGCATATTTTTGTATTGGTCATTACGGTGTTGCCACTGGGCACAGGGATTGTTTGCCTCCTATCAGTATTTGATATTTCTCAACAAGAGTCTTTATGATACAACCTTCTTCCTCCAACTAATGTTCATGTTTCAGTACTAGGAACAGTGGCAGGTTGATTTCTAGACATTTAATGAAAGGCAGGGATACTGGCCATTAAAACGTTGTGCTAAATCATTCGTGCAGTATGAGTCTGAAAAGTTTTTTTTTTTTAGATCGTCTTGTACACCACTGCACAGATGTATCAGGATATTGGAAAACTGATTTAAGCAAATAATGTTCATACTCTATTATACCACTGGTTAGCATGTGCACTACAATGAATCCTTCTAGGTTACAGTTTGTTAACTGGAATGAAACAACATGATTACAGTGGATTGCCATGATCACCTACAAGGGGATAAAAACACAAGCATTATGACTTTCCTTCTGGGCATATCAAAGTATTATACATATCTATACATTTGCATGCTTTAGCATGCCTCCTTATTTACTCTGTATAGGACTATGTGGCGTGCATACTTGGGCAAATATCTGTCATATGCACATCATCAAGATGTGCCCAGCATGCACACTAACAAATATGTGTTGTCATATGCACATCATCAATATGTGCCCACCATGCACACTACTCTTATATCAAGTACAATTTTTTGTTATTAGGTCTTTACCTTAGTGAAGCACTTTGTCAAGCAAAGAATCCCATTGTTTTCTTCAATATACATCTAGATACTTACCTGCAAGGGGTTTAGTGGCAAAATGGGTATAGCTTGTGAAACAAATGGCTATGGGGAAATCAAAGGCAAGACCAAAGCCTTCTGTGTTCACATGATGCACAATAAATATTTTGGAGCAACTTCTATTGTTTGCTGTTAGGTCACACATAATATCAAGTAAGTGATCTGGTATGTGAGAGTCAGCAGTCTGTGGAGCACAGATATTGACCTCTTCACATGAATTTGGAATATCTCAAAGACCAGTATACAACAACCAGCACACTTTGTTTCCAGAGTGATAATGCTCCTCAACTGGCTGGCTGTAGTTATTTGTCATACAGGCTACACCAAGTTTCTGTCCAGACAGAAATATTCTAGAACCTCCTTCAAAGGAGCAGGTTTGGAGAAACCTGGGTCTCTCTCACCTCTTAACAGTCTATTGCTGCACTTGTAGCTGTCTTTTTTGCACCATAGTTGAATCATTTTGATGTATAACATCTCTTGCAAATGGTAGCATTTCACCATTAATATGGAGTTATTTTTTTTTTACTTCCACCTTCTGTTGGATTAAAATGGTGTTTGCTCTCAGAACTGTATTAAGGAGGAATTGCATAAGTTCACATTATTCTAATCCTTGTTCACATTTTACATTGGCTGGTCACAAGGATGCCCCTAGCTAACCGGTTAGCTTGATTTTATGAAAGCTGTAATTCAGCCACTAGTTATATGAAATATTCAGTATCCCATGCAGCATATTGACAACCTACAGCTTTTTAAACTAAGGCCCATATGTTTCTTCATTTGAATTTTTTTTAATGAGTTACACATCTTTATTAAATTATCACATATGACATATGCAATCATTCATTTATATAAATGAAAAATAATATTGACATAATTTTATTTGCAAACATTAAACATCACTTATAATCTAGCCAGCCATTGTCAGTCAAACATTGCAGAGCTAATTCATATCTCACCTACTTTTAAACCTCACTCCTCTTCTACATATGATGTTCCCTCAATTCCCATTTTTTCTATGCAATTTGCCCCTACCCTTTTCTAAAGATCCCAATTCAGTTGTTTCTTCTGTTACTATATTGACTCTACTTTCACTTCCATTTTCTAGTAATTGCTTCTTTGGCAGTCACCATAATTAGACTCAGCAAGGCCTTATTATGTCTAGGCAATTCCAATTCTATATCATAGTTCAAAAAAATAATTTCCTTAGTTACACCAATTTGCTCACCCAGTATCTTTGACAGAGATGCGGGGAATCTTTAATTTCTGATAACTCATTACACTCCCAGAAAATATGTTCCCAATTGCCTCTTTCCACCCCATTTTGATTTGTCTTAAATAGTCATTACATGTTAGTAGATATTCATTATTAGCGGCAAGGCCTTCACATACACTGAACTTATATATACCAACTCCATGGTCGCACCAAGTTGATGAAGGAAGACATCTCCTTAAAAGGCGAATCATTGCTGGTGTACACTTAGAAATCACACTGACAATCATTTTCTATGGGAAAAGCATTCGGGAGTGTGACATTAATTTTTTTTTCTGTGGCCCATTGCTGCTTAATTAATTTCTCAAGATTGTGTAGAGATGCCTTCTATAACACGTCAGTTACATGGGGTTTCCCTCTATATCATGTAACATGGGAATAATTGTTCTGGACAGCAGGTTTATCAAGTAATCTCTTCAGATTGTGTAGGGAATCCCTCTGTAACATGTCACTTCCATTGGGGTTACTCTCTGTATCATGTAATATGGGAATAATTGTTCTGGACAGCAGGCTTATCAAGTAATTTCTCAAGATTGTGTAGGGATGCCCTCTGTAACATGTCATTTCCATGGGGTTATGTTCTGTATCATGTAACATCTGAATAATTGTTCTGGACAGCAGGCATATCAAGTAATTTCTCGAGATTGTGTAGGCAATCTCTCTGTAATGTGTGAGTTCCATGGGGTTACTCTCTGTATCATGTAACATGGGGATAATTGTTCTGGAGCAGGCTTATCAAGTAATTTCTCAAGATTGTGTAGAGATGCCCTCGGTAACATGTCCATTACATGTGGATACCCTCTATATCATGTAATTGTTTGGGAGCGGACTTATCAAGTAATTACTCGAGGTTGTGTAGAGATGCCCTCAGTAACATGTCCGTTACATGCGGTTACCCTCAATATCATGTAATTGTTCTGGACAGCAGGCTTATCACATTATCTTTTTCTGTAATGCATCTATCTTGCTCCTTATTACTCCAGTATCCACCTATTTTTTTTTTACCAGCAGCCTTTGAAATAAGCATAAAGAAACATCTGAGGACATGCAATGTTAAACATAACATGGCAGCTCATTACACAGAAAATTTGTGTACTTTAAAACAGTACCACTGAATCAAGTGGTTTCATTATTACTGTATCTCCAAAAAAAGTAATAACAGCAATAAAATCCTTCTACTTCCAGGAAGGTAAATACTCAACCTGCAAGATCTCAACAAATTGTGCATTTCAGCACATCAGACATACACATACACTATGTTTATGACTACTATCAATGTCAAGAGTGCTTGTCCCCAAACTCATCATTAATATAACCTCTTTTGCGCCCACTATACTTTGAATTTTGCCATTGCCCTCATAACTCCAGTTCCGAGCTCTACAAATGATTAAGTCAATACCGATTGTATATGGAGCTCTTTACAGCAATATGGATTCAGCCGGGTACTGCAAGTAGACAAGATGTGCCTGCATTGTTTTATCTTCTTCAACATTCAGTCATGAATCTCTTTCAGTTCTGAATGGTTCTTATTCCATTATCCATTAAAAAAGCCCAAAATCTATGTTTCTATGAGCTGATATGGCATTCGTTATCTCCTTAGATTCATTTCGAGTTGTTATTTTTCTTTCCTGTGTTGTTCTTTACTAGTATTTTACATATAACTACATTAATGGTAAAGTACATTTTCAAGCTGTTATTAGAGTTCATTTGAAGTTTCACTTCATTGCAGTTGTTCCAAAATTCCTACTTATGCTGTAATCAGAGTCACTCTGGCAACATGACCTTTAACTTGTGACATTATCCTCAATTTATCACTAAGAAGCCTTTATACTTGCATATGGAAACTGGAAAAAAGCAGGCTTTGCAGAGTACTAGTGTCTGGAAATCTAAGACATTGTACAGTCATTTCTGAAGTTAACAAACAAAGGTCCTGAATAGTTAGGTCTGCTTCCACTTTAAGACATGTTTTAACTATTAAGCACTGTTGAGGTAGCTATGAAACTGAACACTATGGGCAGACTGTGCCTTACAGATAACATCTCTGTCTTATAGCTGCAAGGTCCATATTTTGTCTTCTTATTCCTAGATGCTTTTCTTTCCTCTGACTGCCAACCATAAAAACTTCCCATAGTGATAGTGACTTTTTTTATTCTCTAGCAATGTGGATTCCCCAACTCTCCTAGGGTGAAAATCTTCTAGATGGGCTGTCACCCTATTAATCATCATGGAAGTTTGCTCTTACTGGCAATGTTGCAATGAGATCATTCTACGTAGGACCATATCCCTCCAATGTTGAGGGGTACAAACCACCTCCTTCACTTTAGGGGCATAGAATGCATGCTTTTTTGAATGCACTTTGTAGCGTACATGTTAATTAGCTCTGTCACCAGAGAGTGGATTGGTGATGTCTAAGCCTACCTCCAGGATGTCTACTGCAACACTACCCATTTTCTTAGGTATTGCAGCTATGTGCATCATGTGTTGCCAAGCCTTACCCGCCCCCGAAAGGACATGCTCATTTTTGCCAGCCATGCACCTACATGAAGTTACTAATGGAAATCATCTTCATGCAAGGCATATTCATGATTTATCCCTTTATGCCATAACACTGGCTATAGAGTTTAAGACTTACCTTAAGCAGTTTTTGCATGAGCTTACTTCACTTGTATGGACTTTTTACATGCCTTCTGGTTTCCTTCCACCTCCAAACAGATTCCATTTCATTGCTTAAATTAAATTATCCATGTATAAGTTGTATTTACTGGTCTAAGTCATGGCCAAACAAAGTCCAAGCACATCATCAGAGAAATAAGAAAAGATCTTCATTTTTTTATGTTCTTTTCAGCTGAACCTGTCTTTCAATCATCACCTGATATTCAAATTTTTTGGTCTTACTTTAATGTCACACCAACAGTAAAGAAGTAGGAAGAATAAGAACCAAACATAATCAGTTATGATAACACACTAGAGGCATACTGCATTATAGTGCTTGATTCTCCAGTTCAGTTTCAGGATGTGCTGCCTCCTGCATGGACTCCTTCCTATCTCTATTTTAATATTGACTGGTACTCTAGTTACCCACCACATCAAAAAGAATGCCATTAGCTGAAATGAAAACACTCTAAATAATGTACCTGTATCTGGCTGAAGTGTGAGTGCTTGTATGTGACCTGCAATGGACTGGCATCCTCTGCAGGACTGCTCCTCAGTCTTTTTCCTATTTGCTGTCAGGATAATCTTGAGCTTCTTATGATACTCAGTAGAATTTAACAGATACAAAAAAACTGACTGAGTTAGTTAATTAATCAATTTGCAATTTCTTACTCAGGTAATAATGTTTCTTAGTTCTCCATAACATATGGTGAAAACAATGCTGCATCAAGCAGACTTAAAACTGATGCCCTTCACTCTTTCGCGGATTAGATAAATACAGGAAACTGAATCTTAAAATATGCTGCATCCCTTGGGATTGCATCCTCCCACACATGCAGTCCATTGCAAGTCAGATGACATTTTGAAAACAATTGCCTGCAGTTTGTCTGAATGACTTTCTCAGCATCAAAGTTCACCATTTAGTTAATTCTCACAGATGTCATGCTGAGTCAGTAGCATTTTATCTATTTCTTATCTCAGTCTGGTTTTAATTTGTTCCAGATTTAATTACTACATTAAGTATTGTTACAGATAAGCTGTGCTCAGAAAGAGATTCAGAGGAGTAATCAGTACTGAGTGGCATCTACCACCAAAGGAAAACAAGCAAGGATATTTTTTCTACTTTCCTCATGTCATAGGAAAGCCATTCACATTAGCTAAAATATGAGATATGATAAAGCTTTTTGATAGCATCCGCACTTACTATTTGTGCTATACCAGTAGACTAACATTTTAATGTTGTCCAGCAAAGTTAAGGATTAGCATAAGGTAACGTAAAATAATACCACAGACAGGCATAAAAATATAAACATGATGCGCAAACACATGCACACACATGCACACTTCTGCAAAATAAAACAGAAACATCTACATAAAAATAAGATAAGAAGCATGTATAAAATAATGAAAAATTTATAATGAAGCATTTCTAAACCTTACTTATATAATAAAATGCACATCTAGTCTATGTTAATACCTTCAGTCTGTAGCATTTGACTTCACCCTGAAGGCTTTCAGTGAAAGTATTTTATAAGACCCATATGCTTCTCAGATAACTATAACATTTCATATCTCTTACAGCTGCAAAACAGAATGCATCAGGGATCCCTTCCATGCACTCTTTTTCAATCATTCTACTTGTATCCATTGCTGTTCCTTAGAGCACCTGGCAAAATAGAGAAAAAGACAGCAGCTGGAAATAATATGACAAGTCTTGCAAGCCGTGATCTTGAGCTTTTTTGTGGCATTAGCACTTAGTAGTTTCACTAAATGTAAAGCAAGTATTTACTGTTTGCTAACACCAATATGAGATAATCACGATAAAAGATGTGTCTGCATAGGTATTTTTATATACCAAGCAAATTGCACAAAGGTTTTCCTCAGGTAAACAGCAAATGCTGCAGGTGTGAAGGTAAAGTCACAGGTAACTTGGAGTACGTTTTCTGGGAGTGTAACAAGTTCCAAGGTTTTAGAAAATCCCTACAGATTACTCTGTCAGGCTGTAACTAAGAAAATAATATTTTTAAGCCAGAACACAGGATCTGCACTGTGTTTATGTGGTAAACCCTTACTAACTTTAGTGCAATCGGCTGCTCAATAAGAAATTAGAAGAAAAAGGAAATCAAATCATAAACCGACTGCAACCGAGGTACTAAATATTGTAAAGGAGATAAAAAAACTAGAGGTGGGTTATTTATAAAAGGAACTGAGCAAATTACATAAAAATAAATGGAATTTGTAAGAAAAATGCATGCATAATATTGTTCTGGAGAAGAGTGTGGTTAAAGGGAAAGCAGAAATTTAAGAATTTATCTATGTGGAAGTGAAACAATAATTGTTTAAAAGAAAGAAATCATATATACAACATATACTCTGTGAATATGAAAAATGATAATATGGTTTGTTTTCTTCTATTAGTGTATGTGTACCTATATCTTAAGTGATAATTTAATAGGGGCATTTAAAAAAAAACTGCATCTTACCAATAAACAGTGGGGGTAATTCAATAAAGCCTACATGGAGTGATTTTCCATGTAGACATAGTGGCACAGCCCCGACATGGAAACCAGCTGGCAAGCGATCCAATAAAGTGAGCAAAGGGGCGTTCACGAGCATGCAGACATGGAAGTGTCCGTGGAATGCAAATCACCTCATAAGCTAGTGAAATCCATGCAAATGAGGGTGATTTGCATTCCAATAAGCAGAAAGGCACCCATGTAGGTGCCATGTTGGTGTCAGAAATGTACACAGAAAAAAAAGCTTGTGCCAAAATATAAATTTTAAACAGGAGCTGCAAAATCTCCAAAAGAAGGTTGGATCCTGCACTGTAGCCATGCAAATGGCCAAAACGATGGCCAGTGAGTCCAAAAAGCAATGCACATAAATAAAGAAATATATATATATTTTTTAAATACATATATTACATTTGTGTGGTGTACAGCAATGAGCAAACATGCTGTTATGCAAAAAGACATAATAATTAAAATGTTGAACAAAAAACAAAAATAAGACATTTGCAAAAATAATGCATGATAGTGCCCTGTATGCACAGCGCACGATGGTAGGTTGCAGAGTTTACTAGGGAGGTAGGCCCTGGAGTAGTTCGTAGGTTCATAGGTGTGTACTAGGCTAATGGCCCTGGAGCCTTTACAAGCCTAGCCCATAGGATTATCCAGGCATCTTGCCACCTAACCTTAGTTTCCAGTGCCTCTGTTGAGTAAATCCACTGGTGTGTTCACTGGGGTGAATTTTCTATTTCCCATCCACTCATTAAGATTTCTCTTGAAGAGGGCCAGTGAGGTGCTTTGTTTGATATGTATGCAAAGTCTATTCCATAGCATGGGCAGTCTCTGCGTTATGAATCTGTCCCTCCAGCACGTTCTGTTGATTGTGGTAATGAGATTGAAGTCTCTGGAGTGTGTGATGTGGAGGGCTTGGGATTTTTTTAGATGTAGCATTTCTAACAGAGCTGGGTCAGACGTGGCTTTGTAAGTCTAGCAGAGATCGTCTCTAAGTAGGCGATATGAGACAGTGAATAGTTGGAGTTTTTTGAGTCTGTCCATATAGGACAAGTGTTTAATGCCTAGGATCCTCTTTGTGAGGTACTTTTTTGGCCTCTCCAGTTGTTTCAGGTGGTACATGCCAAATGGGGCATTGTACTCGATGACTGGCCTAATGAGGGAAGAGTAGAATAGAGGGAGACAATGACCTCTTTCTTCCTGGATGCAAAACCCTTAGAAATGGGATGTGCCACATAGAAGGACTTTCTGACCACAGTGGCAGTGTGTGATCAAAAGAGATGTTGCTGTCAACCTGTGTTCCCAGATCTCTTATGACGCCTTCTGTGCTCAGTGGACTACTATCGATGTGGTAGTTCATGGGAACTGTGTTTTTCCCAAAGGGGATGATGACACAATTTTTTGGCATTGAGCTTAAGGCTATGGCTCTGACACCAGTCATTGGTCTCAGTGAGGAACTTCTGTAGGATGTCAACATCACTTGGGGTGTTAATAATGGCTCCTAACTTGCAATTGTCTGTGAACTTTGTCAGCCAGAGTTCCTCCATGTTGGCCTGGACTTCTAAGAATTAGATGCCAAGCAGGGGAGGACCCAGGACTGATCCCTGTGGGACTCCACTCGTGACTGGTCAGCAGTCTGACTTGGAGTCAGCTACTTTCACATTGTGTGTCTATCTGTGAGCCAGTTTGCAACCCACCTAGTGATATAGGGGTTGATGCCTAGCTTAGTGAGTTTTTTGATAATTCCTGAATGAGGAATGCTATCAAAGGCCTTGGCCAGATCAAGGTAGGCTGTATAAACCACTTTGCCTTCATCCACAGCTCGGGAGACTGACTCAAATAAGTCAACCAAGTTGAGCAAGCATGATCTATCCTTCACAAAACCAAATTGTTTTAGTGACGTATTCAGGCTCTATTCAAGTCGGTGTATGCAAATATGCTGGGATTACTGAATAGCAAAAATGGCTACTGTATCCACAGATACAACTCATGCTAGGGCAAGAAACGTATAGGTAGTAGTAGAACAAGTAGCTGCCATCAAAAGGGGGCATGTCATGCTATGTTTACATGGATTGGAGCTCAGTGGCACCTATTTGTGCTCAGCTAAGTACAGCTAAGCAGGAGGGGTGTCCGATGCTGTTGAGATGTGTCTAGTCCCATATCATGTGTTTTAGCTAGCTTAAGAAAAGCTGAGCATGCCCGCCCAAACTGCTGAGCACTGCAGGTATGTCCCTAGCCTTATGCAGCATTCCACTGTCACCCTGAATGATGCCGCAATACAATCAGGAAATGATTGACCTTAATAATTGTCTTGGTTTCAGGTGCCATTCCAGGGGGATCCAGTACCTGACAGCCTGGGATGATATGATCAGTAGGCTACGATGCTTTGCCAGATAAGGCCACCATCTGTCTCAACTGGCCTTCAGGCATCTGCCAATGGTTCTTGGCACCCCCATAGAGCCTTTATTAGGAAAAGTGGTGAGGTTAATACTACCAATATGCAACTGTCAGCACATCCAATTTGAAGGTCATGCTGCTAAACGCTAGGAGTCTAAACATGAATCTGTCCTCATTGTAAGCAGTCTTAACCCTGGGGAATGCTGACATCTGTGCAATCACAGACACATGGTTCAAACCTGCAGAGAGCAGCCTTATATTGTCAACCATCCTATCACACAGTCATACTCCAAGATGTGGGCAGTAAAGCCATGAGATGTGGGGTTCACTATATATGAAAGACATAAACACCTCCAGGCTGTTCAAACAGTAAGATGCACCAGGGACACTGCAGGGGCAGTTAATCATTGCAAAGACACCTATTCAAAGCAGAGGTAGCTACCTGCCCCCACATGTGACCAGGAAGCCCATTCTGCCTATATGGATCTGATCAACTCTATCACGATTTGAGTCTATACCCTGATCCTGGGTGACTTTAACTACCCAAACATACACTGTAGAATGTATTCATGCCAGCACACAAATGCCCAGAGATCCATCAACAGTGGAAATGCAAACACCTTGGAGCAGCAAGGTGCTACCCCCACATGAGGTGAAGGTCTGTTGGAGTTGGTATTAAACAAAATGGGTAACCTTTACAGCATCCCTACAGTATCATCCTCAATGGTCAACTCAACCATAAAGTGGTCAAGTTTGCAGTCATTATCAACCACAATACCCATCTAGCTAGGGTCAGACATACAAACAACTCCATATTCGACTACAGCCTCCTGAGAGAAGGTATAAACAGCTTTTCACTCCCACTCCCTCTGTAGGAACTGGCACTAATATCCAAAAATACACAAAAGCACTATCCATGCATTTGTATACATGCATGGAGTCAGGTACACCTGAAAGGATTACATCATCCTCTGCAAGGATACATAAACCTGCATGGTAGATATCTGCAATAAATAGTGTGCATAACAGGGATGACATACTGCTGTCTGAGACAAAGAAGGTGCAGGTACCTAAAATGAAGCAATGTCTGCTTACCCCGCACAAGCAAATAAGAGCAATACTGAAATCCTGCAAAGCAAACCCTGAACCCACATTGGTGGCATCCAATACAGACAGTCAGATCACCTTCTTTACGTATCTCTGCAACATCACAGGAAATACTACATCTGCTCAGTAGTGGTGGTCAAGGAAACCAGATATACAAGTGCTGTAGGTATAATATACCTGATAACTGACAGAGTCAGTGTAAGCTTCACCCTCTGTTCCCCCATCCCATTAGTACATCAGGACATTCTCAGTACCTGACCCCTTCCCCTTATATGTAGGGAACAGCTCACCACTGCCACCTCAAAGTCATAGTACACAGCCACCATGGGATCCAAGCACATCACAAGATGCATCCTACATGACTCCAAGCATGACCTTGCAGCACCAGAAGGCACTCTATTCAACCAAAACCTGATTACCACCTTTGTCCCAGCCAGGTATAGACACCCACTGCCACCCCTGAACACTAAGGTGGGGGGTTCAACCAATCGGCACATTATAGACCCATCAGCCTAACTAGGTTGATCTGCAAGAACATTTAACAGTTTATAATGAACCTCATTAATGAGGACATTGGTGACCTCTCCACACTCCAACATGCACAGTTAGGCTTTGTCAAGGGGGGGGGGGGGAATCATGTCTGTTACATTTGTTCACCTCTATGACATAGTAAAGCCATGGATACAGGGAAGACAGTGCACACTGCCTACCTTGACCTGGCCAAAGACTTTGCCAGCATTCCCCACCTGTACGTAATAGATATATGCTCCCAACTAGGCATCAGTCCATGTGTTACCAGATGGCACATTGACAGAACCCACCTAGTCCACACAGGGGAAGCTACCTCAAGCGGTAGATACATAGCTAGCAGTGCAGCCCAGTGTTCTGTGTTTGGGCCTCTGTTATGTATGATTTACTCTTCTAAGGTGCAGGCACAACCAGTAAGCTATGGCCGACCATGTATGTGGAAGATTGCATGCTGGGTGCTGTCACCACATTCCCTAGTGATGTGGACATCTGCCAACAGAGTCTCACTGAGACACATGACTGGTGCCAAAAACATGGCCTCAGGCTGCATACCAGGAAATGCAGCACATTTCCCCTTTGAGGAGAGTGATGTCCCACATATTATCACAGTACTAACAACAGCCTAAGCACACAAGTGCATGGAAGTAAATACTGTGGGAAGAAATAGCCAGGGAATTGTTATGGCTAGGCTTGTATAGGCTTTAGGGCTGATAGCCTAGTACCAACCTATAAACCTATGAACAATCAGTCGAAATTGATTTGTGCACACAGGTTGATGGCAACATGACATTTGACCACCATGTTCCATCCGTTGGAAGGAAAGCCTTCCACATGGCCCACCTCATATGTAAGGGTATGTTATCCAGGAACATGGTGTTTGTAACAGTATCTCACCCCCCCCCCATCAATAACACCTATTATTGAGTATAATTTCCCTTTTGTCATGCACCTTGCAAAGCACATGCAGCAGCTGGGGAGGTCACAGAGGTTCCTCACAAGGGAATACCAGGGCCTCAAACAGCTACCATGAAGAGATAGGCTATAAGCCCATGCCTCAGACTCTTCAGAGGTGGCCTCTGTCTGGCATACAAGGTGATCATGGACTCCACCTTGATGGGACTGCTGCACAACTACAGGTCAAGCTCTACTCTATAAACCCATACACATGCCCTCAACCTGGTCTGTGACATCAACAGGACTTGTTTGTGGGTCAGATGTGTGTCCCACACATTCACCCACCTGTGGAATGGACACCCTGCCCACATCAGGCAGAGTAACTCTTTACACCTTTTCAAGTGAACCCTGGATAACTGGATGGTTAATAGGACATACATCCTTGGGATACCACCCATGTTACTGTTGGACTGGGGCATTGGGTGCTGAATTGCATACACATGGGCTAAACTCTGGACTAGACTTATGAGGGTCTCAGGGCCAATAGCCTAGTAACCTCATATAATTGTAGGTATACCAGTTATGGCCCTGTGTGCTGTGATGGTCTGTGTTGTTATGTGTCCACACCCATCACTGCCATCTACTGTGGTGCCTCCCCTATGGGAAACATTCCAGTACTGTGTCATACAGCCACCGTCCAACAAATAGGTGAGTGCTACTACAGGTGTATGAGGATAGTCCAGCAACATCTGTGTGACACAATTATAGACAGCACTGCAAACATGCTGTAGGGTATCTTCCTTCTAGGTGTCCAATATCTGCAGTACACTGATGTTTGCAGAATGTGTACATGTGCCTGATATATATGTGGACCCTCTGCCAGACAAATGTGGATCTCTGGAAAACAGTAGGACAATATGTAATCATTGTTTCCAGACTGTGGGGAATCTGGCTGTCACATGCCAGACACCTCAGAAAATAGTTTTGGTACATTAATATCTGGTACTGTATTCATTCCCTTATGTTACATGCTCGATATCTACACTCTGTTGTTGAGGTGGAGCCTGTATCCACCCACTAATACTGGCTATAACCTACTGTCCTGCTGTAGGGGGTCAACATGTATGCTAGACATACTCTCAAGCAATGAGATACAGGTGTGGAGTACACAGTGACCTATCCAGGGTACGTCAGTAACAATCAGGGACACCTTGGCAATGTTTGAACTATGCCTTCCCAGACTGAAAGGAGCAAACTGGCAGTACATCATGAAATATTCCAGCTGTATCCACAAGTACTTACTGTCACTATTGTCTAATCCACAATCCAGTAGCATTCATACATGAGCTGACCATTGCTGGGGGGACTCAGAGGCCAGAGCTGTGATGTACAGTATATCACAGCAGACAGAGCCAAAAGGGAAGCCTGTAGGTGCTAGACAGCTGACTAACAGCAACATGTCATTCCACAATATGTACTACAGATCTAGTGTTGTAGTCCTTATTTCCCATGACTGCTTCCCCCCAACTGCACCCCATTACATGGAGAATTCTATTACATACCTGGTATAGTGCTGTACTCCTTTATATACAGAAATCCTGTGGTATAATGCTAGGATGGCACAGTCTGTCTTAATAAACAAAGTCACAGACCTGTGCACCATAGGCAGCAGCTTGCCTTGTGTAGGTAATGCTCATGAACAGGTGATTGCCTGTGCACCAATCTGTGGCTCCCACTTGCTAACTGCATCCAGAACACCTGGATTACGTTTTCATTGTCCAATGGCATGGCGGCACAGTGCTATATTTCAGTCCTTCATGTAGGCCTTGCTGCTTTTCCTGGCCTGTGAGAAGGACATTATCAAGGTGTGGGGTCTACAGTATCACAGAGAGTAGGTAGACATATTGTCCACTGTTTGGATTTATCTGGTATGTCCACAGTTTTGCATGCTATGTTTGGCCATTGTGAACAGACTTTCTGCTTATATGGCAGTTTACTGTTTAACAATGGGGGTCGAGGTCAGTAAGGAGACAGATAGATGTGAGTGTAGTACATCATTTGCATTAAAATATGCATGCTGCTTCAGTAGCTGCTGGTCTATCAGCTGTGTATGTTTGTAGGGGAAGGCTGTGACACATGTCCCTGTCACTTGTCCATTCCCCCCACCCCTTTATGTATGGGTGTTGTGTGGATTCCCTGTTCTAGGTGTATGTGAGGTATAGTAGGTCTGTAGCAGGTAGCTGAATATACTGATGCATATGTTGCAGGCTGCAGCTGCTGCATTCTGCCTAGGAGCCATACTGGGGATAGTGGACCCATTGGGGGACAGCAAGCTGTATATGTCAGTGAGGGAGCAGTCTCATCTCTGTTTTCACAGCATAGCCAAAGTGAGGGTACCCATAACAGTCCGGGTGACGCATGTGCCTCTGGTACATATGTTATGTAATAGTGCCATCTAGAGAGTGGTAAACAACATTTAGGACACCTATACATATTTGTGAAGTGTGTCCCAACCTAGAGGCCTTTGACGTGCTAATATGGGTAGCAGTGACTGCAGTAGCAGCAACCAGTTCTGCTGGAAATTGCAGGGCTCAGTTATTTGTTATATTTGCAAGTATATATTTGATGTGCAACAGACTGGATGGAAGCCAGGACTGTGGGTGCCAAATATAAAGGATCCTAGGAATGTAACAGATAGAGCTACTAAGGCAATATTATAGCAGGTGCATTTGCAAGACATATGGGCATGCATGCAGTGTGTTACACAGGATTTGCATGAGCATATGGGTTCAGATGGGTATGACGTGCAACAATGAAACTGTCTGTCATTATTTTGTAACCTCAGTCTGCACTGACTTGCCAGTATGTTAGCACACATTATAGGTTTTGTGACAACATGCCAAAAGTAGATGGCACAACTGTGGACATTCTGCAACAGTCTGTGCATTTGTCAGCTGTACCTATCATAGGCCTCATGTACATCCATCAACATGTATTTGGCTGTGTACTGGTTTGGTGTCTGCATCACAGCCCCAAGTATGCTGTCATCTATCCTATTATGTGTAAAAGTAGTGTGTCACTGGCAATCAGGATATGTTTATAGAAACACCTGGTATTCATGAGAGCTGAGTGGTCTACTGGGGTAATACACTATGTTATACTTGACAGGGTCCCAGGTTCAAACTTTGGCAGGTGTAATCATTTTGCTGATGTACATCACTGGCAATCAGGATATGTTTATTGAAACACCTGTGATTCATCAGACCTGAGTGGTCTAGTGGGCTAGTACACTCTGCTGTAGTTGACAGGGTCTTACGCTCGAGACTTGGCAGTGGTGTTTATTTTGCTAATGTGCATAATAGTGTCAAGAAAATATAAGGTGATTAAAGCAGTTTTAAGCAGCTTTAAGTGGGTGTTAGCAGGTTTGCACCAATGCGGCGTGACACGCCATGCCACTTTGCTGCACTTAAACCCACGCTAATTCCAAAAAAAGAAAAGAAAAAGGATGGTGATAGGAAAGTGGTGAAATGGGGGCATGCAGGAGGAAAACAATGTAAAGGCAGATAGGATGTGCAGGATGAGTGTAGGAAAGGACCATACCTCTCCATTTCTTATACAGCAACAGCTGTTCAGGTTGTGGACAATTTAGACTTTGGAGCCTCACATCCCAGAGTGGTGGGTGTGAGCGACATAATTTTGTTGATTAATGGCTGTAATGATTGATTGTGGGCAGTATAGGTGTGGGCAAAATGGAGAGCTTTTTATGGGGTGATTTTTTTTGTGGGACAGATGACCATTTATTTATTCATTTTTATTATTTTTTTTTAATGAGAGAGTGGAATTTTGGGTAAGGGATATAGGTACATGTAGGGAGGTAAGTTTGCTAGGAGAGGTAGCATTTGCAAACAGACAAGACAGACAAGACACAGACAGGGATGGTGTATGACATATGAAGGGGTAAACACCCTGGACGGGGAGTGTGTTGTGGAATCAGAGAACCAATTGCCCCCAGATGGCAGCAGTGGGACTGAGCTCCCCACACATGGGTAGTCACCACTGTGCCTTCATGGCCCTGAAGGTGACTGTGCTAGGGGCTGGGTGCCTGGACCAGCCTGCCCTCAAGGTTGGCCAGTCTGTCCTCAAGCCGGCGCAGTCAGTCATCAATCCCTTGCTGCACTATCCTGTGCACCATGCATGGCAGCTGTCACTGGGTGACCACTCCCTCTCCACGCCCACTCCCAGGGGGAAGGTCCCATCCCCGGAGGCCGTTCCACCCATAGATGGTGTAGGAGCGGCAGATGAGGTGGCTCCAGGGTGGGTCTGAAATGTGCTTGAACCCAGTGCCATGGCCGGTTGAGGTAGGGTAGGCAGATCTGTGGAAACGGCCAACCCAGTTGAGCTATGGTGTTGAGGTTTATCAAAGTGTATAGGTTAGCATTGAAGAGAACATGTGCTTAGTTGTAAAAGCATGCCAGAACAAATCACATAACCCAGTAATGTAACATTGCATAGTATACAGAACACATCAATAAGTGGGATAACAGTCAGTATTGTAACTGCATGCCAGTAACAGTTATGGCATAAGGCCAACTACATAAGTAATTCAACAAGGTATGTTAGTATGCACCCATTGTAATACATAACAATAATAAAGCACAAGGCCCAACAAAACATTTTGAGAACAACATATGTTAAAAGTATATCATACCCAATGTATAAGAATAATACATTATTATGCAGATAAGGGGTGGTGGGAGAGAGACATACATGCCATTACTACCAGTATAGGCTATATTGTTTGCAACAGAACTCTTATATGCTCTACAGGTCTGCCCTTAATTTATGTATACATGTGCTCTATAGCTTCTGTAGCACCTACATACCTCTCAAGCTATCTGCATGGGACAGTATGGGCCAAGCTGTATCACCTACAGGTAGACAACTACAGGGGACTATTACATGTTAGGGAAACATATGCGACTATCAAGGTGTAATTTGGACTGATGTAATGTGACTGTGCTATTTAGATAAATCAAATGGCTGTTAAATCTGTGTCCCAGGGATTTGGAAAAGGGATCACAGTCCATGACAGTGTGACACTTGAGAGACATGTATCATGCACAGTATAGAGAGTTTATGCTTATCACGCCATCCTTGGCAGGCATGGGGTTAGACTATCAGCAGACATTCACAGACACACCAGGCTTTCAGCCGTACCAAGATTAAACAGTTTTATTTGTTTTAATAACTTGTATTATTATTGTACTTGTTGACTTTTTATTTACTGCAGTCTTATAACCTTGCTGAGCAATGCTGTTAACACTCTGGTACATCTGGACACACAAATTAGTAACCCATTTGAACAGCTAATACAGCCATTTATTTACCTGTAATTCCTGTGGGGAGAACATCTGTTAACAATTCATAACAGTTTCAATTAATATTTAGTAGTACTTGTCTCTGGATTCTAACACTGGTCTGTGTGTGACAAAATGTATATCAAACCTAGCATTTAACATGCTGAGCTACTGAGCCACTGCTGAATATTGAATGAGTAATATATGCCTACAGCTCACTTGGTAACATACTGTGACCTGGTAATAGAGGTAGAGTGTTATACAAGACTACAGTGACAGTTGAACACACATGCATGAGATTCATGCATGACAGAGATGGTAGGTGAACTGTGTATTAATACTTGGAATGCAGGTGTACACATTTAACCCCTAGTAGATGGGAATATGTGTGATGTGTACAGACCATATCAGAGTGCTAGGTTGCCTAACTGACCCATATACAGTTGCAGATGGTATATTTGCAGTCTACAGCTATTACAGTTTTGTACTTGCCTCCAGCAGCATAACTAAGTTCAGGAATGCATACAGCTGAAATGCAATGTTTAACACAAGACAATCCTGAGATAAACACACTATTATACCTTAGCTATTACTATTCTATGTTCAGATTACTATTCTAGGTTCAGATCTTAGTGCAGAGCAAATATCATAATGCATTATATCTTGTAGCACTGCTCCACATCTACACTTTAGCACAACAGGTCTTTATCAGCTAACCTTCAGTCACTTCATGGTATTATTCCCATTTTTATTTCACAGCACTTGGAATACTCGATTTCTTGGCCAACAGCCCAAAATACACAACTTTTGCACAACACAGCTTTATCAGGTGTGACATGAAACAGTGATTGGTATACATCTAACAGTCTTTATTGATGTACACTTTAGATAATGCAGGCATTGCAAGACAGCTGTTATTCTACAACTTATGCAGTAGTAACTTTATTTTCTTAACAATTCTGAATTCAGTTATACTTTTTATTTCCTTAACATTGTGACTGTGTTTGACTATTATTTTCTTAAAATTATGAATGCAGTTGAATTTATTTCCTTAACATTATGAATGCAGTTGTACTTAATTGCCTTAACATTATTAATACAGTATAAATGTTTATTTCTTTATCATTACTAATGCAGTTCTAACTTTTTTTCCTTGCCATTAGCAGATGTCATGCTTTCATCTATATTGAACTGAACCTGGCATCACTCAGTTATATAAGCCCAGGTCTATGACCACATTCATTGCAGTACACTCAAAAGAGAATATACCTACTGACAGTTACTACTGTACTCTTTATTTATTTATATTACTATAGATTGCAAGATATATCTGTACTCCCCACACTGCAACCTGGTCAGGTGCCCTGCATGGGCCTCCAGGTTATGAGGTCTCTCCTCTGCAGCTGTGGGGAGAGAAACACACCATTATGCATACCTGTCTATCACACATGCAGATTAGGTATTGGTAATGCAATAGTAACAATATTTACAAACTTGTAGGGCATTCCCATCTCTAGTGTCCTGGACCCAAGTATCCAGAAGTTCCCTCTTCCTATGCTTCAGGTCATCATAGTGATGACACACCTGCTCACCTGTGCTGGGGATACCAGTTGCACTAGTGAGGTTGCTTGCCACCTGGCCCCAGGCATCTGCCTTGTACTCTGATCCCTGGAACTGGCCCTGTAGCAGCAGAATGTCATGGTTTTTAACAAGGAGTCCAACCATGACCCTGGACTCCAGAATGCCCCACTGCTCCATCCGGAAGCACACATCCTCTCTAACTCTTAACATAGTCTCTGCCAAGATCAAACTCCTACATATATGGGCTGTATTCCCACCTGTTGCATTTAAATAAGGTTGTTTTCATGCCCTTTTCTGCCATTGGGTGATTTTTAAAAATGTTCAGATTTGCTTAACACCATGCAAACTGGTTGAGTTCAGCCAAGCAGTCCTTAACCTGGCAATGATTAGCAGTGCTTAGCCATGTGCAAACCAGCTTAGCTAAGCTGAGGACTGCTTAAACAGGACTTGCTTAGCAGTGCCCAAAGCAGATAAGCAAAGCTGTGCATTGCTAAGTACTGCTAAAATGGGTCCTGTTTAAGCACTGCAAAGCTTGGCTTGGCAGTGCTTAGCAGAACTTAGCTGTGGGCAAATCACATTAAAAAAAACAAAAATTAAATTATTTGTTCATTACTACTACTTTGTTATTATGTATATGTATTGTACTTTTCTAGTTCCAGAACTTATATATTTTAATTTCTGTTTCTTGGAGTATTTTAGGTATTGTAGACTTATGTGTAACTGGATCTTTTCTCCTTGGTTCTCCACTGATAATAGGCATCTGGCCCAGCTGGACTAACCCAGTTAACATTTCAACACATACATCAATAAAATAAAAATTAATTTTGTAAAACTTGGCTATCAGATGTAAAAGTTGAAGGGCCTCTCTGTGTATTTGAACCATGCATCTACTGCACACAGGACTGTACTTGGATATGATGGCTGCTGCTATACATTTCTATATAGCTCTCAGCTATGTTTAAGCACTGCTGAGCACCGCACCTCACAAACATACTCAGTTATGCTTAAATATGACCTTTAAGTTAAAATTAAAAGTATCTGGTTTCTATTTTTAGAGATCTGGTATGTGTCCATTGCTAAGCTCTGCGCCGCACCATGCAAACATACACACACACAAAAAAAAAAGGAAATAAAATATTTAACTTTTATATTTCATTGCCACCTGCAACTTTGACAGTGCAAGGGGTGTGTTCCTCATCTCCAGAAACTGTAACACACCCCCTACACTGATTCAGTAACCGTGTTACACAGCTTTCCCTCAATAGTGTGCCTTCATTAATATGCAAAGCACGCTGCTGAGGAGTTACTGCAGACATGGCCATGGTACCCTCCATGTAGGACTTGCACTATTCCTACACAGGGTTTATTAAATCCCCAACAATGTATATCTACTACCACTGATTTCTCTCAGAACCTACTAATTTGTTTGTGTATATTAACAGAAAGGTCAGTGAAACAAGTTTTAAACCAATTTGTTGGCAAGTTTTGCAGTCACTGCCCTTTAGATATGGTCACTACCAATTGCATGTAGGCCATATTCTAAACTGGTGATAATATGGGAAAAGCTACTATACTAAACAATTTTTTTTTTGCTTTCTATTCTGTCTTGAATTTCTTACAAATTGCAAACAGTTTTCATTATATTTTATTTTTGTTGACTGGGTTCTTAAATAACAAAATATCCTGACTTTCAGATTTGTCAATTTTAATGTTGTGATTTGGTGACTCTTTTTAGTACTATTTATAAAAATGTCATATAACAAGCTAAATACAGTAAAAACTGACAATTTATCAGTGTTTCATTGATAGTCCATATTTGTCAGTATCATACTAAACCCTTTAGAGCAATAAAACTATAAAACAACCTCAGAAATTTAAGGCGGTGGTCTTCAATAATAAAATAAAAAAATACCATCACCCCTCAATCATATCCAGACTTAATGAACGGACTGGTATTAAAGAAATGGCTACAAGCCATTATACTCCCATATGCAGGGAATATGATTAGAACTCAGTCATTTCATAGCATTTATAATATCTGAAATGAATTATAGCCAAACTTCGTGAAAAGACGTTCCCACTGTATGCCCACAGGAGAAATCTTGCTAACAATTCTAAAAGATAATTAAGTCAAAAACTGCAAGGACCATTGGTCGCTGAACATTGTTATACAAAGTAGATATCTTATACTCCATTTCATATGCAACATTTGTTTTGGTTAGCTTGGCTTCTACTTTAGAAATAATGAAGGTCTTCTATTTTGAGGAAAGGAATTTTAAGGAAGGCAATGCAAGTGACCTCAGTAGTCTGATTCTCTGCACTGTTAATTCTGCTATTTATTTATGTCCTCATCTGTATGTATGTATATATATATATATATATATATATATATATATATATATATATATATGTGGGTCTCCTTTGGATTACTGAAATTTTGCTTTACCGAAAATCACAGCAGAAAGATGAGAACACTGAAATTGAACATCACTGAACCATCACATTCCAGCAGTTTACATCAACAAAAATCTTGTTGTGTATGTCTTACAGTGCTCAGAGCTTCTGAATGGAGATCATGGTGCAGTGAGGATCAGGAAATATACCCTTTTCCTCAGTGTTGTGCGATCTCGGAGTTGGTATATATAATGTGGGAGGTGCAGAGGGCTTGCCCCCCTGCAAAATGTAAGAAAGTGTTTTTTTTTTTTTTTTGTAACAGATAATTTTTCTTGATGTAAACTTCAGGAATGTGACAGCTTGGTGAAGTCTGGTTTTGGTGTTCTCTTCTAGTTGCTGTGATTTTTGGTGAAGTAAACTTTTGGTGATCCAAAGTAAACCCATATATATACATATATATATATATATATATATATATATAGAAAGAGATATAGATGGATATACATATACATATATATGTATAGGAATATACATATTCATTCTGTTTACATTTTTATTTATTCATTTGTTTGCTTGGTTGCTTGTATATTTATTAAATATGTGAGCATTCTGGTTAAATGCCCTATCTCAGCCATAGCCTGTGCCAAATGAATGCTTCAACAATTTGTTCAATAATGCATTTTTGTAATAGGATTTATTTACAAATTCACTGAGTCATACTGTAAAAATTAGTCCCAATTTAGATTTATTGGAACAGTGTACATTTTTTTAATTTATTTATTTTATTTACAATTTGTTTACTGAGAAATCCCATTGGACCAAATGAGCCTGTTTTCAATAGAGGCCTGGGGAGAAAGACTCCTTATATAGTTTTACAATAGAAAAATCAACAAATACACAAGTTATTGCACAGTTTAAGGAATAACAAAATCAAAAGAGACAAAAACAAATATTAAACAAACATTAGTGTAACGTGCCCTGACAGAGCATTCTAAGGCAATATAAAATAACAAATTGACTAAGCATAGTATAAAACATTCGAGAACTGAGCCTCAACCAACCATTTTTAAGAATTATAAAGTAACAAGGCATATTGGAGTACAAATCTTACAAGTATCTCAGTATGTAAGAAATAATAGGAGATAACTAAGGTAGGAAAGAGAAAAAGGTAGAATAAGAATAGTGGAAATCAAGTATTAGATTGAGTTGAGAGGACGGAGAGGTAAGGAAATAGGGGTAGAAAGGAGTCAGGTGGGGTGAGAGCAGGAGCATTCCCAGTGAGAAGAGAGGTAGGAATAGAGGAGAGTCTTAAAGGTATTGTAGTTGCTGGTAGCATGAATATGTGGTGGAAGGGAATTCCATAGTTGTGCTAGAGAGAAAGTTAATAGAAGTTTCCCTGGAGTACTCATGGATTTGTACACTTCAAGCAGGTTTTGATTGTTGGATCTGAGTAGTCTATCAGGCTAATACAATAAACAGACTAGAAGAGAGGGAGGGGCAAAGAGAGGATTTGAAGATGAGCTTATGGGCATTAGAGAGTTGGATGTAGGACAGATAGTTAGGCAGTTCCAGCCAATTTAAGGTGTGGAGGGCATCACAATGATGAGAGGAGGATTTGGATCTGGTAGCAAACTTTCAGGTAGCAAACAATGCTATCAAATATTAATATAAAATATTAATATAGGTAGACTGGTAAGCAAAGGATGAAGTGTGCTAAGGTGGGTGATTACAGCAATTACATTTTATAAGTGTTAAATAAGTAGGAATAAAGAAAAACTTCTAGAAGTAGTTAGGTATGGGCCATTATGGATACCTGTATTGAGAAAATTCCATTCAGTAGAAATCAGTCTGTGGAAAGCTGATTTGTACCATTGAAGATGAAAGAAACATACTGTAAGAAGAAAATCTTTTAGTAAGAATTGTGCAGAGTCAGAGGTAATGGATATGGTCAGGAGGAGTGCTAGTGTATGGTAGAATTTAAGAAGAAAACTTTGACAAGGGTCATAGAAAGAAGGAAAGATTTTCTTAGCTTCATCAGAAGGGTGTTAGTGGAGTTTATATGGTTGTAGTGATATATCCTGGTATTCACTGGGCTGATGAAATAGCATGTTTTATTTAAGGATTTTCTAAAAATAGATGCATTTATGAACTGCCCCAGATGATAAGAGGCAAAACGTATGCTTTTTTGGAAATAGATTGTTTGCTTCATGGGATAATAGATTAATACATATGAATGTTTAAGTTAATGAGAAACATTGTCAGCAGTGGTATCAGTGTGAAGGCTGAAGTCAAGAGTCTACATGGACAAAGAGAGTGCTAATAGAGTGGCTAATAGAGTGTGAGATGGAGCGCAAGGGGTGATTGGGCAGCCGTTGATGTGTATTGAACAACATAACTTTAGTTTTGCTGAGAAAACCAGCCACAAATATACAAATCATTATGGAATAGGTTTAGGAGTACTTTGGAGTTGTGGAATTGTCTGAGGCAATCCAAAGTAGCACACCATCAGCATGTAGTATGATATTTATGTGATGAAGACCATTGTGGAGGGTATTTATCAATATAGAAATTATTATAAGGTTAAGTATAAAGCTTTGAGAGACTCCAATAGTGAAAACAGTTGGTGATGTCATTGAACCAAACTGCAAATTATCTGATATAAAGGTAATTAGTGTTTCAGTTAATTGAATCAGCAAAGCCTATTTGATGAAATGCCTAATAAGTATTGAGAAATCAGTGGAATCAAATCTCTTTCTAAGTCCAGAAAAAACAGCACCTGTAAAGAGAATACTTTCCATTTTATTTAAATTGTATTAGTTACTATAAGTCATACAGTAATGATAATGAAAGTAAAGAGAAACCCATGCTGGCTATGCATTCAAATATGACTTTTTTAAAATAATAAATAGATGAATATGGATAATTGTTTTACTTACTTTTTCAAGAGAAGAGGCATAACTGTCACAGGGCAAATACTGATGGAGGAATGGGTTAGATACAGTGACGAAAGGAGTAAGTGTGGCACTTTTTCATCCATCTGCAGAGGTATATGGGTGGGAGTAAGGCTAATGATGCATGCGACAGAGAGAAAAATGCAAATGTAGCTTGCTGTTCTTTTTTTGTAAAGAATCTAGGGTGAAGAGTGAGAAAGGAAAATTAAAACCAGTCTGGGATTTTATTAAAGTAGCTTGTAAAGGATTTACTTGAATGAGTATTAAAGTGATATGAGTGGTGAAAGAGACTCTGTGTCTGAAAGTCAGGGTTAGAAACAGGTAGAGAAATGTTTTAAGCCATTATGATAGGGCTGGTAAAGAAGTTTTTATGTTTTATCAGAGTTCAGTGGAGGTAGCAGCTATTCTCAGACTCTAGGAGACTTATAACAGGAGAAATTAAAACAATTGGTATCATATCAATTCGGTCCCCTCTTGTCTATATGAGATTATGATTGCTTAATGACAATTAGTAAACTGTCATATTTTATTAAGATGGCAGCACGTTATTATGCAACAACCTAATAATTATTTGCATCATTAAAAAGATAGCTTTATAACTGTTTATAACTGTCAAGCTACAACTGATGAGCCCTGCAAGTTGGTCTGTTGGGAAGCTTTTCCCTCAGTTTCTCCCTTCCAGTTATGCTGAACAAAAGAGTACATATTTGTGTTTTACCAAAAGTGGTTTTGGAAATGTCATTGACTAAATGGATATCACTTGACCATCTGTGATGACGATCATGTTATAAGGAGCAGCAATCACAGAAAAAAACTTTTGTCAATCAGTACTTGCATAGATCAAGCCTTCACCTTCACCACATGAAAAAAGTGTGGTGAAAGGGCAGTTTATCCATTTAAGTAGGCTCACCAGTGAAGACCCAACAGCTTAGTAAGAAATCGGCTACTTTACACAAACTCTTCCTTGACAGAAGTTACGATTTTGATTGGTTGGACAAAAATCCTAGACAAAGTCTTATTGCTCAGAACTACAGCTGCTAAACCTATCCTCAAGAACAACACTGGAAATTCATTGGCTGAACCCACGAACACTACTCATTCAGAGACCAAGATGACTGGTTATTAGAAAGCTTTCTCTCTTCCAGTCACCATGGATATGGTAATTATTAAGAACATTTTATCTGAAAATTGGAAGATTATATTGGGGAATTACGATCTAACCAAAGCTGCAGGGCAATGTCCACTTTTCATATTCAAATGAAATGAGAACATCAAATCTTTATTAGAAGAAATGTGGACATTTAACCAGGATAAAGGACATACTGCTGGTGCTTTCAAATGTGGCAGATATAAAGAGTACCGCTTTGTTACAATGTTTCAAGTATATTTCTTGCTTCACTAGAATTCACAGTGTATTCTAAATGGAGATATGATTGCCAAACTCAAAAAGTGGTTTATCTAGCTCTATATGAATCTTGCCCTTGCTTTTGTATAGGGAAGGTCATCAGGACTTTCAAACATAGAATTTATGAACATAACATCACAATCCAGCATCAGAATACAAACAAAGCATTAGCAAGATATTCTTTTGTCTATGCCAACTTTAAGAAATTTTGTTTCTTTGTCCTAAAAGCCATGGATGGAGTTGATTCTACAAGTGATTATACAGTTAGACTTGAATGCCAAGAAGCTGTCTGACAAATAAGACTTTGTGCCGACAACCACCCAGGACTCAATGGAAGCATTAATATAAAATGTTTTTTTGATAGCACAAATGCTTTAGTCAACACAATAAGATTACATCAGCCACGTATACAATCTTTTTAATTATTTCCATTGGGAGATTTGTGTTTTTATCTAATTTATTTTAAATTTATCTTTCACATTTATTCAAATACTTCCTGGTCTCCAGGTAAGATTTGATTGGTCCAAGTGTGAAACACTTATTTTTGATTGGAAAACAGTAAAATATGTGATTTTTATCCCAGGTTTTAAATCATTGTGTCTTTCATGTTAGTCAGATGCTGATGAAGTTCTGTGATTTTTTTTCATTAAGGAACAAAATCAGTTAATCTTCCATTTGAGCAGTCTTTAGAGTGATTCCTCATAATTGGTTGTAGAACTTGTTTGTGGTTTTCTAGTTTACCGTTCTATGCCAGTTGTGTGTTTTGAATGTACATAGAAGTCTCTACACATTATACAAACAGATCAAGGATAAAGACATGGAAAATATTGCACTCCCCTAAAGTAGCAAATTTGCAGAGTGTCTGCATTCTCCCCTGCACCCCCCTGTTTGACGGATTTACACCTACACACACAATCACTAAATGTAGTACAGCCATGGTTGTACCTTCTCAAAGAAAAGACAATAAATGTATTTGCATGTTCTCTAAGACAGTGCTACATGTGTGGCTGTATAGGTAGAGAATAGTGAAGTGGGAACAGAACTCGTACATCAGATAATACAGGTATACTACCCTAGTGCAAGAATGGTTTGAAATTAACTACATTTAAACTTAACATACACTAGTGAAATAGTGTGGCAGGAAATTTAAGTCTGTGAGTCAGTTGTTGATCAGGTTTGCCTCATTACTCCAGTGTATACACTATACATGCAAACATATGTAAGTACACCCTATCAAACAGCTCTTAGAATGTCAGTCAGCATATTTCTGCAGCAAGCCATTCAAATGATTAATACTTCTATCTTCTGATGCAAAGAGAGACAGCATATCTAACTGATGGCACATTCAGCAATCTCCTTTTTTCTCACTGTCTTTATAAAAACAGCAAACAATGATTTTCAAAGTTTATAACAGTTTATACAGGCTTTATTTAAAATTATAAGACTGTCCAGTTTGCTTGAAAAATCTCTACATGTTTACCAGTCAGTTTAGTAAGAAATAACATGCACTAACATCACCTTAACCCTTTCCTAACGTTACATATAACATCGGAATATTTCACAAGCAAGGTGTTAGGATGTGGTATATCCTGAAAAGAAGACTTCTGTTTCTTCATTACCATTTCACTTTGAACACCAAACAAAGTGGATCCATTAATTTGGTAAATATGACAGGTGGGCCTGTAATTTTTCTTGGACCAGGCTTCCAACTGCAGATGATTCATTCCAGATATCCTTTCTGCATAATAAATGAGGCATTTACTATCACAGCTAGGGACTCTAGGGCATTTCAAACTGATTCCAGTTGTACTCTTATGTCCCTTTTGATAAAATTAAAATTATCATCTGCAGTGATAGGAAGGAGTGTATAGTTGCACATAGTGGGGTTAAGACCTCCACACATTATAACTAACAAGCTCAATGACAGGATTGTATTCTTGAGATCTATACTGCTACAATTCATAGCATTGTGATGCTCATATTTTTTTGTCTGTTCCATGGCTGCTTCTGAAATATTGTTAGCAGTCTAATGCTGGTCTGCCAAGGTCAGTGGATTAAGTATTTGATGTATCCTTTGGTGACAATGCAGTATAATAACTCTTTATCTTAATCGATCCATCTTTATGGAATCTGTTGAAGACAGGGTATAGTGAAAACACTTAACAATACTCCCCAAAGACACACACATGCTCACACACAAACGCGCGTGCGCACACATACACACACACACACACACACACACACACACACACACACACACACACACACATACATACACAAACACACACACTAAAGAGCAGAAGAATGAGAGCAATCGAGCAAACACACACACACACACACACACACACACACACACACACACACACACACACACACACACACACACACACACACACACACTGAGAGTGAAGAGTGAGAGTGGAAGAGTGAGACTGAGCGAGCGAACGGCACAGATGTGCATGATGGCAGTGGCATCCTGAGGAGAATCAAAGGTGATGGACAATGTTACAGTGCTGGAAAGAAAGTTATAGTGCAATGAAGAAAAGTAAGAGATGAGGTTAAACAAGAATCAGTGCATAATAAGAAATGCTTTAGCAAAACGTAGATTTAGAACATTCATATACAGCAGGCATATATAGGATGGAGCAGTGATGCAGTGGTAGCATGGTCACCTCACAGCAAGAAGCTCTCCAGTTCAATTCTCAGCTGGAGTGCTGTCTGTGTGGAGTCTGCATGTTCTCCTTCCATTCATGGGGGTTTTCTCCGTGTACTCCGGTTTCCTCCTATATTAAATAGACATGTGTCTGGAGTGTTTCTCCCTGGGCCTCAGCTGAAAATTGGCTTTGTTTCAAGTCGGACTTTCCCAGTTAACAAATGTTAAGTTAATTAAAGCATAATACCAGCTTCATTCGTTATACTCTGGCAAGGTGATGTTTGTGGTGCGGTTAAACCATGGATATTTTGTAAGGTAAAGGTAAAGGTAGGATGATGAAATAACAAAAAAAAGGGTCAAGGATTGAAAGGAAAATATTGTATGGTCAAGTATTAATGGTAGGATGCCTTTGATGTATGCAGCACATCGAGAGGGAGGGCCACATACGATATCATTAGTGTGAAATATTATACATAATGGGACTATACAACAGACAGATTGTGGAGGGAAAGACCACAAACGTAGAAGGTGTGGAGCACACCATTCTGGTATGTTGCAGATGTCTGGGCAATGCAGACTGACCTGGGAAATGGCAAAAGAAAATCAACAATAGTTGATAAATGTGGTGGAGTTATTTACAGGAGGCAGGTGACCTATGACACAGATAAGAATGAAACTGACCCCTGAGGTAGTAGGTTCAAGGGTCTCCTCTCAAAACAACAAAACAAAAAGAATGTGTGTGATTGCCACATGCAGTAGAAGTGAAACTTCTGTAAGGCAGTGTGAAGGTGCTTATACTGTGCTGTTCCATTTGCTTTCCTTCAACTTCCTTACAGACGTTTCACTTCCACTACATGTGGCAATATGCACATATTTTTTTCAACATATATGTGAAGAACATAGATGAGGGAAGGATAACCTTCTCTTATCTTTTGAATCCTGCTTTAATCCCTCATGGTAAAATGCTCTGCAGGTATCACAGACCAGTACCATGAGAGAAGAATCTAAAGACTGAATAAAATCAAGCGTTATTCTTATTTCTTAAAATCACAAAGCCATTATGTCACACCTAGTCATCTGATTTCATGTTTATAAAATCCTTTAGGTGAACTGAAACCTTACTCGTTTATCTAGCTAATAAAAAGGAAATAAAGTAATCTACAATAAATCAGATGATTCTAAAATATTATTTTTGTGAACAGCAATTGTTCTGTCTGAAAAAAAAAATATCTGCATACCTGAAGTAGTTTGGATAAAGCTGACCGAAAACTTACTGCTTACAAAAAAGTACATTAAACTCAATGTTGAGTAATTAAAAAGGAGTTGAAAACTATGTATTCTTACCGATGACTCAGAGTTATAGTTAAAAGCTTCTAAACTTTTGAGTACTAATTAACTATAGCCATTGTAGGTAGACAAAATCATGATGACAGCAACATGAGATACATAAAGTACTCAGGAACAAAAGGCTGGATTCGGACAGGAAATGGAAGACTGGCTTATTAAAAAATAATTGTGGAATGGAGGAGATATGAAATGTTACTTTATATCGACAGCGAATGTTCAGGGTTCTGTAGCTTAGGCCTCCCTACCTTCACGAGGTTAAATGGTGTACCAATGGGGACAGTTTTGTTACAAAAGTGTAGTCACATTATATTGTTGTAAAATGAGAATAAAAGTGCAAAGTTACAAGATGACTAGGACTGGGTAATAGAACCTAAACCAAGTGCCTGTAGAACAGAATGTACCTCTTCTTACCCTTGTTTATTCTCACAGACAAAATGACAGCAAAATATAGGAGGACCCCTTCTTAATACATGCCACCTAGAAATAGAAATACAGAGCTTGACAACACTCAAGAACAAACACAATACAAAGTGGTTCTGTTAATGCACAAACACAGATAAAAAGAAAAATAGATAAACAGACACATGCACACACACACAATGTGCACATATACAGACACATGCATACAGAGTCTGGGATTTATGGCTAACAATCAGCAACAAAACAGCAAAATGAAGATAAATGAATTGTATAAGCATATTCTGAAAAAATGATGTCATTCTTTGGGAAGAGGAGATTTTTGTTCAGCATATGCACTAACATATATAGATGTTCTCTAAGCAGAAGGGCTCTTTAATTAGTGCACTAGCTTGACAACTGAATTATTCAAACCTTTGAACTCTTAGCTTACCATAGTTTCATTCATCAGTCTTTTCAAAGCTATTTACAAGTACAAGATGCAGTTCTTGCCATCAGATAATGGAATATCCAGTTAGTTTGAAAATACCACTTGGAGTTGCAATACCACAGGAACAACTTATGAAACACAGCATGTTACCCAGATATAAGATAACATTTGCCATCCTTGAGAGGATTTTAGCAAGGAGATATAAAAATGCACAACAGTAGTTATTCATTTAAATGGTTCAAGTGAAATTTAATGAAAGATAATCAGCAATTTCTCAAATCCTTTTGGAAGTTTGCTGCACACTTTGCTTAATACTGGAAAAGACTTACATATGTGGATTCTAAAGTTATTTATGCACACTGTAATCAGAGTTCTTAAGTTTAATTTGCATCCTTATTTCATGAGCCATAAACAGTTACTTCTCTATAGTCATCGAGTAGTGTTTTGTTCTTGAACTGCTTACAGGATGGAATGTCTTAACAGATAACATTGTTTGCTTATGAGGTGAAGCTAACCTTGAAAGATGAGAAAAATAACTAAATTCAAACATCTATTATGGCATATATGCTTCTATACTAGAAGAGTCGTGATATATGTTCAGCCTGATAAAAAGTGATAACACTACATTTCATTGCATTTAATTTTAGCCACTTCTGTAAATCACTTGTTTATGGGGGATAGCTCCTGTTTAATGAATAGATATCATAAAATAAATATGCTAGAAAATTGGGTAGACTAATCCTCTGGGTAGTATCTTTACTGCAGTGTTATTATGAAAAAAAGACACTAGCTTTGTCAAATAAACCTGATTCTTAAATTTAACATCCAGGGCAGTGCCGATGCCCCTTCACAAGAGTGGTTCTACCAAGTACCCAGGAATCTATGGACCTATTAGCCTAACTAGGTTTTTTATGAAGACATGGGACACATCATACATGACCTCATACATTGTGATGTTCAAACCTTATCAGACTGGACACACATCAGGTTGACTATTAGATATGCAAATGACACTCCATTGAAACATGGGATCTAGACACATTAACACTGGAGACCAAAGCAGCAATGGAGAACACACCCAAATAATAATGAATTATGAAACTCCCTCCTCATCCCATGTGGACACAGAAGCAAGTGCCAACATGGGTCCTACATGGCCTGGGTGAACAAGACCAGGATTCCATATTGTAATTTCAGCATGGTTGTCTTTCAGTGCTTCTGTGTTGACATCCAAAGTTTCAGTGCTGCATCATTTACATATCTGATAGTAAACCATTTGACTTTGTCAAAGGAAGATCCTGCCTAATCAGTTTAGTTAACATTTTCAAACAGGTCACTCAGGCTTGAAACAACAGTCACTTTATTCATACAGCTTATTTTGGTATGACTAAAACATTGGACACTATACCCTGTGCTGCTCATCATTAATAATCTAATTGTAGACCCATACGTGGTGTGGTCAGGTGGATAGCTAACTGGTTGAAGATACAGCCCCACATAGTTAAGGTGGTAGACTGCTCCTCAGAATATATGACTGTACATAGTGGTGTGCCATAGGCCTCAGTACTGGGACCCTTCTTTTCTCAGTATCCTACTTTCACTTCTGCCAATCAGGAATACGGACCTTTAGTTAACTAAGTTTGCAGATAATTGCAAGATGTGTGGTATTGTTAAAGCTCTCTCTGAGCTGCAGGATATGTGTTCTTGTTAAATCTCCATCTGATATCTATTCATTAAACATGAGCTATCCCCCATAAACAAGTGATTTATAGAAGTGGCTAAAATTAAATGCAATGAAATGTAGTGTTATCACATTTGGCACACATCTGTCTCCATCAAAGTAAAGTATAACCCACTCCAAAATGATAATATAGTCAGGAATCCTGGAACTTATTCCTTCTTTTACTACCGTGTAACAACAGTAGCCAGAAAATTCTTGTTTAAAGCAACTAATATCTAAAGGCATATCATCCTGGTGAAAAGAAGTTATTATTGTTTTGTACACAGACCAGTTATTGACAACAACGCCCCATTTGGTTGACACAGGTTCTTAATTAAGGACATTTTTTAAGACCTTAAGTTACCAGCAGGGGTGTCTAAAACACACAGTTTGTCAGTCTTTGTGGATCAGATGGTTAAGCATGTAGTTGAGAGTATGCCACATCTTGTGAAAGATTCTTGGGACTTTCTGGGACAGATTAAGCAAGATTTATGTAATCCTGATATGATTTTTTTAACAATAGATGTACAAGATTTATTCTCCTGTATTCCTAAAGCGGAAGGTTTGGATTATTTTGAAAAAATGCTGTTTGATCATTCTAGTTTATCTCCAGAGCGTGTACAGCTTGTTTGTGAAATTATGGCCTTGATTTTAGATAACAACTATATATTTTTTGAAGGGCAATATTTCCAACAAACCAAAGGAGTTGCTATGGGGGCAGCTTGTGCCCCCGTTTATGCAAACCTTGTTTTATTAGGGTGGGAGAAAGAGTTTATTTTTGAAAGTAGGTTTCATTTGGATATTTTGTTTTGCAGCAGGTAACTGGACGATATTTTTATTTTATGGAAGGGTACCAAGGAAAGTATTGCTGGTTTTGTTGAATATCTAAATGGCACTACCCATTATTTGAAATTTACCTATGAGTGTAATGAGAAAGAAATTCACTATCTTGATACCACCATCATTAAAGATGTGTGTTGTTTTAGATCCAAGGTGTATAGAAAGAAAACTTTTTGTAATTCCTACCTCCATTTCCAAAGTCACCACCCACTATACCAGAAAAAAAGTATTGTCAAGGGACAGGCAATCAGAATTTCTAGAATGACATCCCATCTTGAGGACGTCATTAAGGAATTCAGTGACCTGAGGAACATGTTTCTGGAGAGAGATTATCCACTAGAGTTTGTAGAGGGTAGTTTACAAGAGGTTTTGAGAGAGTGGGGTTCTAAATATGAACCTTTTCTAGGTAGAGGTCTTTATAAAACCAAAAATTGTGAAACAACAGAGAGTTGTACCCATAACTTCTCCCAGGCATGTGTGGTGCAATATAGTACATATTATAATGACATCAGAAATATACTTTGTAAGAATTGGAACATTTTTAGGGGTGACCCTAATATTTTACAAGCAGTGGGTGAACAGTCTATTTTTTATACTAAAGTGGGCCGCATGTCACTCTACAAGGAGCCTTGTCCTTCTTGACATGATCTATCTTTGCAAGTCATATTGCTCTAATAATACTAAAACTAGGGACTTAAATCTGTACCAGTGCATAAATATAATATGCTGTAAAGATAAAACTATTACAAAACCCCTGCCTCCACCTACAGAAAAGAGTTTTCCTGCAAGTTAAAACAATGTGACACTCTAGCATCTTTCAAATTAAACCTGGATGACTGGATGTGCACCCATAAATATATTTCGGGACTGACCTGCTTTTCCCTTCATGAGAAGTAGGGTACATTATAAGGGTGGGTATTGACAAGGTATAAATAACCCAGTTACAGTCTGTAACCTGTAATTTTATTGAAGGATTACACAGAGTTAAGCTCAGAGCAGTGTGTCCGATAGCACTAATACTATATCATAGGACTGTCTAATACCATATCCTAGCACTGTTCAGCTGTAGTCCCTAAGCCTAGAGACCACAATAGAAGATTTTTATAAAACTTAGTCCTTAGACCCAAACAGCCCATCCTAATACTGGTCTGGATAACATGGCTATACAATTTCCAAATGTTTCCATAGCCAGGTTGGCAGATATGGGCATCCTGAGTTGATTTCACAATTGTCTCTTGTGTACAGATAAACGTTTAATCTTTAGAGACACCAGCACAGTATGTGAGAGATGTGCACTGGACCTAACCCTGTTTGGTTTTGTCAGGGGAAGGTCATGCCTACTCAACTTGGTAATATTTTTTCAGACAGTAACTAAGGCAATGATAAGAGGAAAATGGTACATACCACCTACCTAGATCTGGCTAAGGAATTTGATACAATAACCCAGTCAGGTATTGTAGACAAACTCACCAAACTAGGCATGACTCCACACAGAACTTGATGGATTACCAGCTGGCTCATTGGTAGTACCCAAGAACTCAGGACTGGCGAAAATGCAAGTGCACCATGCTGAGCCCAATCCTGTATGACATCTAATTCTTGGATGTCAAGGCTAATGTCAAGGGTCTCTGGCTCACCAAGTTTGCAGATGACTGCAAACTGGGAACTATTATAAACTCCTTGCATGACACCAATATCCTGTAAAAAGGTCTAATGCATACAGATGACTGGTGCCAAAGTCATAGATTAAAACCCAATGCAAAGAAGTGCATTATTGTGCATTTTGGGAAAATATCAACCAAGGCAAATTACTTAATTGATAAAACAGCCTTAAGAATTTACCTGTTAGTTAAAGATATGGGAACATATGTAGATAGTAATCTGGCCTTTGATCATTACGTTATCAATGTGGTAAGAAAATCATTTTGTGTTACCCAACATTTATTTCAGCTACACTGTTTATTTTTACTTCTATACATGCTTCTGAAACATGAGTGTTTTTACTGACATTTGCAGGCCCAAACTGTCACCTTTCTATGCATCACATGGCCTTCTACCTAGGCAGACTCCTGTAAATCCTTTAGATGCCGCCCTTCTTCTGATTAGGGTTTAATAATCTAACCAGATCCATGTCTTGTAATAGCCTATCATATTTAGCTCAATTGATCCTTTGTTGTCATCAGTCCTATGTCCAAATGATTTAACAACAGGAACAGCAATTGGACAGGACACTGTACTGTTGTGTGTGTGTGTGTGTGTGTGGGGGGGGGGGGTGACATCCTTTCTTTACCATCAGTCATTCTGCTTGACCTTTAACATCACTCTCACCTCCATTAATCTGCCTCTTACTGCAGCTGCACCCCTAGCATCAGGTACACAAGAAAATTTTGCTTCATTATGAGAAAAGGGGAGGAATACAAATAATTCAATCTCATATCTTGCCTCCTTTCTTTTGGGGCACATTCAATTTGTAGAGTAGTGTAGCAAATCAGTGCTATCTGATATATCATTTACATGTTTCTTGCCCAGGTGTTTTTGCGTATCTGATTTTGCATTCAGTACCATTCAGTCATTTTGCCATGTTAGACTAACTTCTTTTTGCTTGTGTTATCATCATCTTTTTTCAGCTGTTCCATTAGGGGTCGCCACAGTGGATCATTTGTTTCCATTTCTTCCTGTCCTCTGCATCGTGCTCTGTCACACCAACCACCTGCATATCCTCTCTCACCACATCCATAAACCTTATCTTAGGCCTTCCTCTTTTCCTGTTACCTGGTAGCTTCATCCTTAGCATCTTTTTCCCAATATACTCAGCATCCCTCCTCAGCACTTGTTCAGACCAATGTAATCTTGCCTCTCTGGTTTTGTTTCCAAATCTTCCAACCTGGGCGGACCCTCTAATATACTTATTCCTAATCCTGTCCACCCTCGTCACACCCAGTGCAAATCTTAACATCTTTAACTCTGCCACATCCAGCTCAAACTCCTGTCTTTTTGTCAATGCCACTGTCTACAAACCATATAACATAGCTGGTCTCACTACTCTCTTGTAGACCTTCCCTTTCACTCTTACTGGTACTCGTCTGCCACAAATCACTCCTGACACTCTTCTCCAACCACTCCATCCTGCCTGTACTCTCTTCTTCACCTCTCTTCCACACTCACCATTACTCTGAACTATTGATCCCAAGTATTTAAACTCACCCACCTTCACTACCTCTACTCCTTGCATCCTCACCATTCCTCTATCCTCCCTCTCATTCACACACATATATTCTGTCTTAGTCCTGCAGACCTTCATTCCTCTTCTCTCTAGAGCATATCTCCATCTCTCCAGGGTCTCCTCCACCTGTTCCTTACTTTCACTTCAGATCACAATGTCATCTGCAAACATCATAGTCCACGGGGACACCTGTCTGATCTCGTCTGTCAACCAGTCCATCACCATTGCAAATAAGAATGGGTTCAGAGCTGATCCTTGATGTAATCCCACCTACACCTTAAATACATCAGTCACTCCCACTGCAGACCTCACTGTGTCACACTACCCTTGTACATATCCTGTATCACTCTTACATACTTCTCTGACACTCCCAACTTCCTCATACAATACCACAACTCCTCTCTAGGCACCTTGACATATGCTTTCTCTAAGTCTACAAAAACACAATATAACTCCTGACCTTCTCTGGACTTCTCCATCAACACTCTCAGAGAAAACATTACATCTGCAGTGCTCTTTCCTGGCATGAAACCATGCTGCTGATCACTAATCATCACGTCCCTTCTTAACCTAGCTTTCACTACTCTTTCTCATAACTTCATGCTATGACTGATCAATTTAAACCCTCTGTGGTTACTCCAGCTCTGCACATCACTCTTATTCTTAAAAATTGGTACCAAAACACTTTTTCTCCATTCCTCAGGCATCCTCTCACTTTCCAAGATTTAATTAAACAATCTGGTTAGAAACTCCACTGCCATTTCACCTAAACACTTCCATGCTTCCACATGTATGTCATCTGGACCAACAGCCTTTCCATTCTTCATCCTCTTCATTGCTAGCCTTACTTCCTCCTTGATAATCCATTTCACTTCATGATTCACTATCCCCACATCATCCAACCTTCTCTCCCTCTCATTCTCTTCATTCATCAACCCCTCAAAATACTCTTTCCATCTGCTAAACACAGTCTCCTCACTTGTGAGTATGTTTCCCTCATTATCCTTTATCACCTTTACCTGCTGCACATCTTTCCTAGCTCGATCGCTCTGTCTAGCCAATTGGTTCAGGTTCCTTTCTCCCTCCTTAGTGTTCAACCTTTCATACAACTCTTCATAAGCCTTATCCTTAGCCTTCACCACCTCTCTCTCTTTGCCATGCACCTCATCTCCTTATACTCCTGTCTACTTTCTTCATCTCTCTGACAATCCCACTTCATCTTTGCCAACCTCTTTCTCTGTATACTCTCCTGTACTTCCTCATTCCACCACCATGTCTCCTTGTTGTCCTTCCTCTGTCCAGATGTCATACTGAGCACCTTTCTAACTGTCACCCTTACTAGCTCTGCTGTAGTTACCCAGCTATTTGGTAACTCTTCACTGCCGCCCAGTGAATGTCTTAACTCTTTCTTTGTTGTTTTGACATTCTTCTGTTCTGTATTTGGTGGTTTTGGAATGTCTTAACTCTTCCCTGAACTCCACCTCACAATTACCCTTTTTCAATTTCCACCATTTGATCCTCGGTGCTGCCCTCACACTCATCTACTTGATCACCAACGTCATCCTACAAACCATCATCCTATGCTGCCTAACTACACTTTCCCCAGTCAACACTTTACAGTCTCCAATCTTCTTCAAACTGGCCCTCCTGCATAAGATATAATCCACCTGTGTGCATCTTCCTCCAATCTTGTATGTCACCCTCTGCTCCTCCCTCTTGTTAAAATACGTATTCACCATAGCCATGACCATCCCTTTTGCAAAATCCACTACCATCTGACCTTCTGCAATCCTTTGCTTAACACCATACCTACCCATCACTTCCTCATCCTCTCTGTTCCCTTTACCAACATGCCCATTGAAATCTGCTCCAATCACCACTCTCCCAACCTTGGGTACAGTCATCACCACTTCATCCAACTCACTCCAAAATGTTTCTTTCTCATCCATAACACACCCAACTTGTGGAGCATATGCACTAACAGCATTCATCATTACACCATCAATTTCCAGCTTCATAAACATCACTCTATCCAACACTCTTTTCACCTCCAAAACACTCTTAGCATACTGTTCCTTCAGGATAACTCCTATGCCATTTCTCCTCCCATCTATACCATGATAAAACAATTTGAACCCACTTCCAATATATATATATAGCCTAACTCCCCTTCCATCTGGTCTCTTGCACACGCAATATACCAACCTTCCTTCTGTCAATCATACCGGCTAGCTCTCTCCCTATACCAGTAATACTGCCAACATTCAAAGTTCTGACCCTCACTACCACAGTCCTAGCGTTTCTCCTCTCTTCCTGCCTTCGGCCATGCCTTCCCCCTCTTCTCCTCTTTCGGTGAACAGTAACCCAATTTCTGCAGCACCCTGTTGGCTAACAGTACTGTTGGCGGTCGTTAACCCAGGCCTCAACCGATCCGGTATGCAAATATTTTTTGCTGTCCGCATGAATGATTTGGCAAAGTTTTATGCTGGATGCCCTTCCTGATGCAACCCTCCCCATTTATCCGGGCTTGGGACCGGGATAAAGAAATGCACTGGGTTGTGGATTCCCAGTGGCTGGGTTCTTTTTGCTTGTGTTATGTCAGAAAAATATAGTACAGCATTTAGTAATTGTTGGGTCATGACCTATTATTGCTGTAAAATATATCAGCTCTTATGTTGCTAGAATGCTGTAGTCATTTTTTTATATGAATTTATATTCTAAAGTAGCAATTTGCAGTTGTTGCATAGATATATTGGAAGTAAATTTGTGTTATGTAGGATTCTAATTCCTTCTCTTACTCATGTAGAATTTGGTATAACTACTAGTTGTCTAACTCAGCTTAGGCAACATTTCAATTTTTATATGTGGTCTAGAATGCAAAACAACTTTGCCCTTAATAATTTCTTTGTTAGTTTTGCTACTAATGCATAAACTTGAGGAAAGAAAGTAAAGGCCATCATTTACATTGCCCTTGTTACTGCATCAGTTGGTGCAGTGGTGCAATGGGGAGAGTTGCTGACTCACATTAAAAGATTCTTCAGTTTGATTCTTGCTTGGTGTGCCTTCTGTGTGGAGACTGCATGTCTTACCTTTGTTCGCGTGGGTCTTCTCTAAGTGTTGCAACCTCTTCATACATTCTAAAGTCATGGAGAAGGTTTACTGGAGACTCTAAATTGTCTGTAAGAGTGAGAGAAAAAGACTTGGCACCCTACTTTCATGCCCTCTTTTGCCTTAAACTCTCTGTGGATAACAGTGGCTGTCTGCAAAGTAATTGTAGGAGATGAAGATGCAAAAACCAAACGGCTGCAGGTACACTGAGGTGCCCAAAACACACAACAACAGAAAAGTAAATTAAGGCACCAAAGTTACACACTGGAAATCAGTCACTGTACTTTATTGCAGAAGACAAATGGTAAGCGCTTTCACAACTTAATGTTGCTTCATCAGACCACATCACTACAACTGATGTTTGGTTAAATACTAGGACAATTAGTATGACATCACAATTTAAAGAGGTATTACTCCACTAACAAAAGAACATATATCAATATCCATAAGAAAAATGCATAAATTATATAGAAAGGTGTGTATTTACATACAATAATATTTAAAAACAATAATATTTAAAAACAATAATATTTAAATTTTTAAAAAATATTAATATTTAAAAAAAGGGGGGGTGTCATCCCTGATGATTATTAAAATAAATATATATATATATATATATATATATATATATATATATATATATATATATATATATATAATGTACATATATACACACATATAACCATAATAGTACAATGAAAAAAAAAAAAAAAAATATATATATATATATATATATATATATATATATATATATAAAAACTCATGTTTTAGTGTTTAAGGCGCCTGGCCTTAAGGTAAGGAACTAATGAGGTGCAGCCATTCAAACCAGGATATCTATCTGCTTGTAATTTAGTGAGCCATTGTTGTTCTAATTCTTAAGTGTGGGTTTTCTGCGTCACCACCTCTGTTTGTCCTTACTATTTGTTGTAAGATTAAAAATTTAAAACAATGGCTACTGTCTGTATTCAGGACATGATTAGCTAGAGCATTTGATTGCTTCTGGTTCCGTATGTCCCTTATATGTTCTAACATTCTTTCTTTAAAGCTCCTATTTGTTTTGCCTACATAATAGGCATGGCATGCTTGGCAGAAACAAAAATAAACAACATCGACGCTTTTACAATCATAATAATTCTTCGTATAAAGTTTAAAACATTTCACAGGATGAATGTACTAATTTTTAGTGTAGACATGCTGACAAGCAGCACAATTTCAAGCCCGGATAAATGGGGAGGGTTGCATCAGGAAGGGCATCCATCGTAAAACTTTGCCAAATCATTCATGCGGACAGCAAAAAATATTTGCATACCGGATTGGTCGAGGCCTGGGTTAACAACGACCGCCAACAGTACTGTTAGCCAACAGGAATTATTATGATTGTAAAAGTGTCAATATGTACATATATATATATATGTATATATATATATATATATATATATATATATATATATATATATATATATATATATATATTTTAATAACCATCAGGGATGACACCCCCCTTTTTTTAAATATTAATATTTTTTAAAAGTTTAAATATTATTGTTTTTAAATATTATCGTGTGTAAATACACACCTTTCTATATAATTTATGCATTTTTCTTATGGATATTGATATATGTTCTTATGTTAGTGGAGTAATACCTCTTTAAATTGTGATGTCATACCAATTGTCCTAGTATTTAACCAAGCATCAGTTGTAGTGATGTGGTCTGATGAAGCAACATTAAGTTGTGAAAGCGCTTTCCGTTTGTCTTCTGCAGTAAAGTACAGTGACTGATTTCCAGTGTGTAACTTTGGTGCCTTAATTTACTTTTGCTGTTGTAACTGTAGGAGATGGCTGAGATTAATAAGAGAGAGTTACTGCATCAGCTGTAGATGCAATTGTCAGACATCTCTACAGCAGTCTGTATTCAAATGGGAATCACATGTGATGCCTAGTAATGTAACTAACAATCATTTCCTCAGATGTTAGGCAAGAGTAAAGAGCATTGGTGAAATCTGAAAGACCTTTAAGACAAAGCGGATTAAATTGACTGGATACATGCATCAAGCACTAAACATTCTCTAAAGTAGGTATATATATACCTTACTACTGGACTTAGTACAAGTTCAGCATTGTCTGAACAGGCTTTATAAGCTAGGCACAACAAACATGCATTTCTCCAAATCAATTGAACCCATGGTTGTTTCAACAAAGTATTAGTTTAAGGGTGTGCACACAACAAAATATTAGTTTAAGGGTGTGCACACTTATGCAACCAGTGTAACCAGTGTATTGTACATTTTTTATTTTTTATATTTTCCCCTAACAGATTTGTTTGTTTTTCAATTGAATTGTACAGGTTGTATGTCACATTAAAGGTTTGAAATGATTTATTGTGGTCTCATTTTTATATCACAAAAACTTGGCATTTTAACATGGGTGTGTAAACGTTTTATATCCACTGTATCTATATCTATATATATATATATATATATATATAAATATATATATATATATGCACATATATATATTTATATATATATAAATATATATAAATATATATATATATATATATATATATATATATATATATATATATATATATATATATATTGGGTCTATTACTAAAGCGAAAAACCCTATGCACGAATACCAAAACATCGACCCCTATAACGTGAACTGTAAAAATCCCGAATGCACTAAACAGCGAAAAAAAAAATTGAGCTGTCATAGTCGGCCAACCCCACCACTAGCTATATACTACCCACCCAAATAAAATAAATAAACCACATACATACACTAACAAAACCCTACTTCTAACCTAAAGTAAAGCACAAAACCCGACTTTTAACCTTACACTAAACCCCACTTCTAACCTTACACTAAACCCCACATACACAACTAAATGTGCACTATCCTTAACCCCTCCCTAACCCTAAGGTCCGTAACTACCGCACATGTCCCCTACAGACATACACCCAAACAAAACAAATAATCCACATACATACATTTAACAAAACCCTACCTCCAACAGTACTAAACCCCACATACAAAACTATCTATGCACTGTCCTTAACCCCTCCCTAACCCTAAGGTCTGTAACTACCGCACACTTCCCCTACGAAAATATACACAAACAAAATAAATAACCTACATACATACATTTAACAAAACCCTACCTCTAACCCTACACTAAATCTAACATATAATACTTATCTAAGTACATACTTTAACCCGCACCCTATCCTAAACCCATAACTATCCAACACTTACCTTATGCAGCTAATCCACAGACGGGCCAACCATGGAAATTTGATATTTCCATTTTCTCGGTTTCCGACTTTCGCTCTAAGTCCACTTCTCACTATACAGTTTGACATTTACATATTCGGGTAAACGTCTTTTTGCTTTCCTAATATAGACCCATATATATATATATATATATATATATATATATATATATATATATATATATATATATATATATATATTTTTTTTTTTTTTGCATACTATGTTGGTTGATTGATGTCTGTTGCAGTTTAGAATTATATAATCCTTGGCAGTAACGGTCCACTCACCTTGCTGAATAAACACACCATAAAAGTATTCCAATTACAAGGGTGTAGTCGAAGCACAGTAAAGTTTATTCCATCATTCACTAAAATTCCACAACAAAGATAAAATCCTCCTAAATCCAACAGTGAAGTAAGCGTTTACGTCTGTGAATATACTAGATTTTATCAAACTGTTGTATTTCCCTTCCCATTGCACTTATATACATTTATGTACTTAATTAATAACCAATTAACATTTAAAAATACAGTTCTCCTGAAATTTAAAAGTGTATGTACAAATACTAAAACTCTGTGCTAGCAGGATTACAATACACATAAATGTTGTTGCCCGAAAGAATAATGTATTTATAGACAAAAAACATACATTATATTTCAACTAGTAACATTCTAAATCACAACTTCTTAGCACTCTGTTTTAACACTGGCCGTATGGATAAGTGATCATTAATACCAAGGAATTCAACTGCGTTTAATGTCAACTGCCAGTGTAATGCCCTGGTTTCTAATTCGTTCCCCCAATCACCTCCTCTAATATTCCTTTTCACTATCTCAAGTATACCAAACTTGAAACTGGTGAAATTAGGACACGTTTCTGATTGTTTAAAGAGGGCATTATTTTTGTTCTTAATTTCCATAGCATATGTGTGTTCATAAATTCTTTGCCTTAGGGATCTTTCTGTTTTCCCCACATAGAAATTTGAACAACTTTGACAGATGGCAATATAAACCACCCCTTTTGGAATTTTTTACACAATTGTATAAGTTTTTCAACTTTAGATGTTGTTGAACTTTTTGGATCAATTCCCCATGAACTGGGGTTGGAATTGTTCCAGGAAGCACTAACAGAATACAGCAATTTGAGTGTCACCATGACTAATTTTGTGGTACAAATAATGGAATGGGTATTAAAAAACAATTTTTTTTATATTTGAAGAAGAATATTATAGGCAATTAAAGGGGGTTGCAATGGGGTCAAGTTGTGCCCCCATTTTTGCCAATCTAGTTTTCTGTATGTGGGAGAAGAAACACATATTTTATACGGAATTCTCCAAAGACTGGATACTATATACTCATTATTTGGATGATGTATTCATTTTATGGAAGGTGGATCTAGAAAGAGTATTAAAATTTTAGGGTTTCATTAACAACATTTGTGAATACTTCCAATTCACACACACTTACAATCCACAAGTTATAGATTACTTGGATGTAAGGTTGACTAAAAATTTTAACCGGAAGTGCTTTGAATCACTGGTCCACAGGAAACAGACATATTCTAATAGTTTTCTGAGGTTCGAGAGTCAACACCCTTTATATATTAAGAGAAACCTTGTAAGAGGCCAGATGATAAGAGGGGCTAGAATGTGTTCAACATTTGAAGGGTTAACAAAAGAACTGATGTTGTTGACCCAAATGTTTAGGAATAGGGGATACCTCATGGAATTGGTGGAGAAATTTAAAGAAGAGATTATGAAAGGATGGGGTAATAAATTTATCCCCCTATTAGGCAACAACCAGTTTTTAAGGAAATACAAAACAATCAGGCCAATAGATACACACATTCTATGGTGACAGAATTTAGTTCATTTGGTAGGGAGGTACCAAAGATTCTTTCCAAGAATTGGGTGATTTTGGAAGGTAACGAAGAGTACACCCATTGGTTAGGTGCAGGTCCACTCTTTACTAACAGAGTAGGGAAAAATATGAAATATTTACTAGAACACACAAAACAGTTAAGTGCGGTTAAGAGTACTAAGAAATGTGGTAGGTGTAACCAGTGTTCACTCATTTTGGAAAGCAGTGAATACAAGGTAGGAGATGCGACACCCATTATTAAGATGGTTGGTGGTAATTGTCAAATAAGAGGGATGGTTTAGATTGCCATCTATCAAAGTTGTTCAAATTTCTATGTGGGGAAAACAGAAAGATCCCTAAGGCAAAGAATTTATGAACACACATATACTATGGAAATTAAGAACAAAAATAATGCCCTCTTTAAACACTCAGAAACATGTCCTGATTTCACCAGTTTCAAGTTTGGTATACTTGAGATAGAGAAAAGGAATATTAGAGGAGGTGATTGGGGGAACGAATTAGAAACCAGGGAATTACACTTGCAGTTGACATTAAACGCAGTTGAATTCCTTGGTATTAATGATCACTTATTCATACGGCCAGTGTTAAAACAGAGAGCTAGGAAGTTGTGATTTAGAATGTTACTAGTTGAAATATAATGTATGTTTTTTGTCTATAAATACATTATTCTTTTGGGCAACAAAATTTATGTCTATTGTAATCCTGCTAACACAGAGTTTTAGTATTTGTACATACACTTTTAAATTTCAGGAGAACTGTATTTTTAAATGTTAATTGGTTATTAATTAAGTACATAAATGTATATAAGTGCAATGGGAAGGGAAATACAACAGTTTGATAAAGTCTGGTATGTTCACCGATGAAAGTGTTTACTTCACTGTTGGATTTAAGAAGATTTTACCTTTGTTGTGGAATTTTAGTGAATGGTGGAATAATCTTTACTGTGCTTTGACTACACCCTTGTAATTTGAATAATTTTATGGTGTGTTTATTCATCAAGGTGAGCGGACTGTTACTGCCAAGGATTGTGTCTTTTCAAGGGTTGGTCTTATTTACAATCCCGGTGCTCGAGTATCTTGCAGTTTAGAATTATATGCTTTAGCAGTAATGAGTGTAGCATTCTTTGTGAATATATACTGCCACTGCAGTTTTCTTATAATGTTACTGAACAGAATAGCTCAACTATTTGATGGACAGGGAAATAAATGTGTGCCCTTAGTAATTTTAGTAATACATGCTAACCTAACCACACCTCTAACCCTAACTCTGCACCTTATCCCAGGAAGAAAACCTTTCTATTGCACAACCACCACACCTGACAAAGTCATTTTTTTTTTATGAGATCACAAAATGATTCGGTTATCCTTTTTTGATCTCTCTGTATTTCAGTAGTTTGGTTTTTGGTAAGTTTATTTTTTGAAATGCTGCCATTGATGGTTTGTCATTCAATGCTTATGCATTTTGATAGTTTACCATAAATCCCAATATCTTGTTGTATTTTATGAAAAATATGTATGATTTTTTTCAGATAAGCTGCCAGTTGCTTGCTGCCCAATTGATGTACTCTGTTAAACAAAAAGTCAAAATTCTTCAGACATAAACTGTGTTCTGTTGCTAGCAATGTTTTTTAGGGTGCTCTTAAGAATAAAATAGTCCTTTTAAATGACTAATATCAGCCTGAGATAGGTTCATAGTTTATTACTAAGTTAACTGCCCTTACGAGCCATTTTAAGCCTAGCCAGTTATCCATTATCAGACTTAAACTCTGCACCTTGGGTTTATAAGGTAAACACCTTAGCCATTAAGCCACCCTCCCAACCTGTGATGCATGTCATGATGAATACCTGAACCACTTTGAATATATATCAATTGTATTTATGAATTAATTTTTCATTAACAGTCTTACAAATCTGATATGCATTTTTCCCATTATCTACCCAAAAACTCTTGTGAGATATAATGATGAGTGTCTTGACATTTTCTGTTCTATATGACATGGGAAATACATGCTTTCAGTATCTTTTTATATAAAACCAGCAGACGTACAGAGTTCTTCCAGTACAGCTCTTATCGGTTTTTATGGAGTAATGACAGATACCCATAAGATATAAACTTCCCCACTGAAATCTCAGAACTCATTTTATGGAACATATTAAACTTCTTATATATTTTGGAGGTCATTCATTCAGCCCAAACCTCAAAGCTTTTGGCATTTCCTTGTCATTTTTAATTACAAATCACCCATTTCTGCTTTCCCAGACATTTGCTGAAATGTTCTTTAATTAGACTAACATAAATCTAAGTTTCCCTCAGTAACTTTATGAAACATTCCAAGTAGAAGTCCAGAGCAACAATCTGCAAAGCAATAACACTTAGAAACTCTATTTTGAATTTAGTTGGTAAATGATGACCAGTATCCTAGGCCACATTTGGATTCTTGCAGTCAATGTAAATTTGTATGCTTACCAAATAACATTAGCAATGTTTTTATGAAAGGAAACAACTGGTAATTAAGTACTGTCTATCTCACTTATCAGTGCAATGTTTTCCTCTAATTCAGTTTCTCTTCCTGTATGTACTTCCTTGTTTAGAAGTCAAGTCCCTCGAGGACATACTTCTTACCCCTTCTCACCGTATTGGCTGTCGTTGTCCTGTGATAGTGATGCTCCATGCCAAAAAAACTGCTAATGTGACACAAGAATCATGTTTAAAGGGATTTTGTGACAGCCTGTTAAACAAGAATTAAAACTGATATTAACCATTAAAAATGGTACAACTATGAAGTATGCATACTGTACCTAACTTATACTATATAAAACCAAGTGGATTTAATAGTTGAGCGCTTTCACTCGCGGATGCGAGCTTCATCAGAACCATAAACAATATAATGAAACTCCTTTAAATATCCAATTTGGTGCCAAAAGCAGCCATTACACAGGAAGTACTAAATTTAAAGACAAATACACGTATATCTATTGAAAACAAATATTTTTTAAAAATGCATATGAATAAAATTACATATGAATAAAATTATGTTGACCGTTCAAATCAATTGTTCGAACAACATTTAATTATCTAATAATAATGCAGACTTTATCGAAATGCTGTCATTTATACCTGGTGGGGTTGTGGCATCCAAAAATAGTTGCCACCAAAGCTCTCTAAAAGCCAGGTAGTTTTTTACATCACCTCCTCTAGGATTTCTTCTTACTATCTCCAAAATGGCAAATTTAAAGGTGTGCAGTGCACCTAATTCTTGAATGTGCCTACTTAGAGCGTTTTTCATGTCCAATTTCCGAATACTGTATAGATGTGAATAAATCCTTTGTCGCAATTGCCGTTCTGTCTTACCTACATAGTAGGAATTACATCTTTGGCAAATTGCGACATAAACAAGCATGGTCGACCTACAATTACCTTTGCTAAAATGTACCTTAGTTCGACCTACATTGTCTAGAACAGTACTACTGTTATCATAAATGTATGCACATTGATTACAAGTGCCACATTTAGAAGAATGTGTAGCTAAATTCTTACTAGATAATTTCGCACTTTCCAAAATGGATTTTAGGTTCCTCCCCATTTTGTAGACAAATCTGGGTTCGGGACCAATAATATCCACAGTGGTCTGATTAGTAGTCAAAATGTACCAATTTTTATATAAGATGTTTTTAACAACGTGACTAAATGGACCAAATTCTATTACACATGCTCTATGTAGTCTGTCATGTCCTTCAGTAACCTTGGGATTAACCCCTGTAGGTACTGAGACAGTGTCTGAGAAATTGGAATTGATGTTATTGGCCCCTAATAATGGGGTATATTTCTTACCCCATTCACTCATAACATACTCAGCAGTATTTTCCAGAATTTTAATATTATAACCTCTATCCATAAATAGAGCCTTAATATAGTCAATTTCTTTTACCATATCAGAATATTCAGAAGTCATCCTAATGGCTCTAATACATTGCCCTTTAAAGATATTCTTCTTCATATTAGAAGGATGACAGCTGTTATAATCTAAATATGAATTGGTAAATGTAGGTTTTCTATAAACCGTAGATTTAAAACTACCATTTTCAAGTGAAATGAAGGTATCAAGATAGGCCACTCCAATATTGCTATGTGTAGAAGTGAATTTCAAAAAACTACTACTATTATTCAAGAATTTCATGAAGGATTCAAACAATTCAATATTTCCTTTCCATAAGATGTAAATGTCATCAAGATAACGAGAATAATAGGCAATATAATTATAGTATGCGCTATTAAATACGCATCTCTCCTCCCAATCAAGCATAACCAGGTTGGCAAACATGGGGGCGCAAGCTGCCCCCATGGCTACCCCTCTGGTTTGCTTGAATATCTCCCCCTCATAGTACACATAATTGTTTTCTAAAACAATGCTCATTAGTTCCACAAGTTCATAGGTTCATAGGTTTATACTAGGCTATCTGCCCTAAGGCATTTATAAGCCAAGCCCAAATTTTTGTGGCTTACGCCACCCCTTATATGAAAAAATACTGTACCCATTAGTTTGTTGTGCCTCTGTCCAGCAGTGACACAGAGATGATTCCCGGGGTAAACCTACGATCTCCCATCCACAGGTCTAGATTTCTCTTGAACAGAGTCAGCGAGGTGCTCTGCCTCACATGGACCGGGATTTTATTCCACAGCATAGGGAGTCTCTGAGTGATAAATCTATCCCTTCAGCACGTCCTATTTATATCCATGCTAAGGTTTAAGTCGCTTGCTCTAGTGGTTTTGGTGGATTTGGATTTTTTGAGGTGGAGCATGTCCATTAATTCTGGGTTGGACATGGCCTTGTATGTCAGGCACATGTCACCTCTGAGCAGACGGTATGCGACTGAATAGAGCTGGAGTTTCTTCAATCTGGCAGCATATGACAGATTTTGGAGTCCCTTTATCCTTTTGGTGAGGAACTTTTGGGGTCTCTCCAATTGCTGCAGATGTCGGGTGAGATACATCCCGAATGGGGCATTGTACTCGATCATTGGTCTGATAAGTGAAGAGTACAGGGGAACAATAACCTCACTAGATCTGGATGTGAATCCCTTCATGATCAGGTGGGCAATGTAGAAGGTCTTTCTAACCACTTTAGCAATGTGAGTGTCAAAAGAAAGGCCACTGTCAACCTGGGTCCCCAGGTCCCTGATAACCTCTTCTGTGCTTAGTGGATTGCCACCTATATGGTAGCTTGGGGTTACCTTGTTTTTCCCGAAGGGTATGACTATACATTTTTGGCGTTTAACTTCAGGCCATGGCTCTGGCACCAGCTATCTGTTTCCGTGAGTCCCTTCTGAAGGATATCCGTGTCTGATGCACTTTCCACTATGGCCCAGTTTGCAGTCGCCTGCAAACTTTGTCAGCCAAAGTCCTCCTATGTTGGCCTGTACTTCTGAGAAGTAGATGCCAAACAATAGGGGCCAAGGACCGAGCCCTGTGGGACACCACTTGTGACTGGCTTGGAGTCTGACACAGCGCCAGCAACTCTAACCCTGTGGGTTCTGTCCTTAAGCCAGTTTGCAACCCATCTTGTGACATATGGGTTTACATTTAAGCTGGTAAGTTTTTCTACAATACCCGAGTGGGGTATTGTGTCGAAAGCCTTTGCAAGGTCAAGGTAGGCTGTATGGACTGCCTTTCCTCATCAATGGCCTTGGTGACTGTTTCAAGAAGTCGACCAAGTTCAAAAGGCATGATCTTCCCTTGACAAAGCCAAACTGGGTCGGGTCCAATGTCTGCAAGTCCCCTATATCTTTGTTTATGAGCTCCATTATGATCCTCTCCATAGCTTTGCAGACTAGACTTGTTAAGCTTATGGGGCGGTAATTACCAGGGTCCGTGAGGCGCCGCCTTTGTGGAGTGGGACAACAGTTGCCGTATGCCACTCCTTGGGCACGTATCCTGTGGTAAGGCTGAGATTAAACAGCTGCCTTATGTGCGGGTTTAATTCCTCATTTAGCTCGTGTAGCACACAGCCGGGGACACCATCCGGTCCCATTGATGCTGTGTTTTTAGCTTTAGAGAGAGCAGCTTTCACCTGTGCATTTGAGATGTCCGGGAGGCTACACTCGGCTGGGATAGTTATCTCTCCTTTAGGAAGAGGGGGGTGAAGTTTGCACTGAACCTGTCTGCCAGTATGATGGCAATGTCTGTGGGTTCAGTGATTTTTGTATCATTTTGGACTAATTCTGAGCATATCTGGGAGTTTCCACCCAGGTTCCTAACATAGCTGAAAAAGGCCTTATGATTGTCCTTTGAATCCATGGCAATTTTTCTCTCAAAATTGGCCTTAGTTGATTTTATGAGTGCTCGTATTTTTTTACTAATAATGATCAGTATTACACTCAAGTATTACACTCAAGTAGTGAAATCCTGTCCCAACTCAACTCCGTATGTTTTCTCAAGCAACTAGAAAAGGCCTCAAGGCCTTCTTCTAAAGGTATGCAACTAAACAGGTCTATTACATCAATGGAACAGAATATTATGTTTTCCTGCTGGGTGTTCACAGGAAAATTTCGAAGAAATTCCCAGGAATCTTTAACCAAGTGACCTAACTTATTGTAAATAAATTTCAAAGAATGGTCAATTACTATACCTATATTGAACGTTTTTGATTTACTGCCCGATATTATAGGGCGGAATGGAGGATTTAAATGGTCCTTGTGGACCTTCGGAATGCCCACTATAGTGGCAAGAACAGGATGTTCCACCTCCATAAAATCGTATAGGTCCTTGGTAATTCTTTGTTGTAACAAATATTCCTCTAAATACATCTCTATTCTCCTGTAGGCTATGTTCAACTCATTTATAGAAGAAACAGAATAGTTGCCTGATTCATGGAGAATGTTATAAATGAGGGCACTGTAGGCGGTGGCATCGAACAAAACAATGCCACCCCCTTTGTCGGGCTTCATAACCCTGACAGTTGGATCGAGTAATAATTCACTTAATATTCTATTTTCGTCATGTGACAAATTTTCCCTATAATCTGTATGTTTCTTTTTCCTATGCTCAGATTTGTTAAGTGAATAAATCTCCTTCATAACCCTCTTCTCAAAGATGGAGACAACAGGATTATTAATGGGAATAAAAGTACTCTTTTTCTTCAAAGGTCTACTAGTGAAAGTCGCTGGTGTAGCACTATTATCAAACATTAAAGCTAAATTGAGTTTTCTTGTGTACTTCTTTAACTCTAGTAAGCTGCATTTCGATAAAGTCTGCATTATTATTAGATAATTAAATGTTGTTCGAACAATTGATTTGAACGGTCAACATAATTTTATTCATATGTAATTTTATTCATATGCATTTTTAAAAAATATTTGTTTTCAATAGATATACGTGTATTTGTCTTTAAATTTAGTACTTCCTGTGTAATGGCTGCTTTTGGCGCCAAATTTGATATTTAAAGGAGTTTCATTATATTGTTTATGGTTCTGATGAAGCTCGCATCCGCGAGTGAAAGCGCTCAACTATTAAATCCACTTGGTTTTATATATTTTGCAGTTTGTTGGTTATTTGCTGGATTTGCTCTGTGAGACTTAGCAGCTAGCGTTTTGGGTATTGCTGCTCACTTTTTACATACTTGTGAATCCTTAACGCATTTTCAGGTGTTAACTTATACTATGGCTTTAGCTCTCATACTACTATTATTATTATTATTATTATTATTATTATTATTATTATGAATTTGTGCACTGTTTTGAACTATAACTGTATACTGTACCACTCTCAGATTACACTGCATTATGTAATTTCTTGCCTGTAGTTTTAAGAAGTTATTACACCAATGTTAGCACATCACCAAGTAAATCTCCTGCACAGCATAGCTTATCTACCCAATATATCTTATTTACCCACTAACTAAACTGGTTCAATACATATTCATGTCAAACATAGAAGCTCAGTCTACTCTGTTGCCAACCTCATTATGTTTGGTATTCTGAGACCATGTGAACGTTTTAAGAACTGCCTAATGCTTACCAACATCTATTTACTACTGGACCAACATGACACGATTTGTGAGAGGTGTAATTAGTGTAATTACTATATAACTTGGAGTCCACTTTGTCTCTTACCCAGAGCATAGTAAACAGCACACATACTCAGCAGTATCTCTACATGATCACACTAAACCAATATGGACTGAAGTTATATAAAAAAAAAATAACTGCTCGAGTTTCTAAGAATAAGGAGTAAAAAGCCTCATTAGCAATGCACTAACATAACTTCCCCAAACTCATATAACTTAGCCAGACAACCCAAATGTATATAACTTAGTCAGTCAGCCCAAACTTACATATGACTTAGTCACCAGGCTGCAAGCTGCAAACCTTCTGCACATCCAAGTAGAAATGTCCTAGTCATTGATGTCTTCTCTGCCAGGCACACGGAGTCTTTGCTTTTTGGTGTGGTTGGAAGAAGCACCCAAAAAGACCACTTTGAGTGCAGTATATTGCCGAGTACTGTGCTTGTGCAAGGCCACCTTTTGTAGTAGTGGTGCAGGGCTGCTTTTATAGAAACCTAGTGTCTTAAATGCACAGCTCAGTATACATCAGGTAACATTCCACTTAATGAGCCACTTTGTCAAGGAAAGAGGATTTGAATCTTTCCATCTTCATTTGCCTCCTGTGTGACTGTGACCTTGAGCAAGTCATTCAGCTAGAGAGTGCTTTGGAGCTATAGGGAGTTTGGGCTAGGCTGCTTAATGGTCTCCTGGACTGTATGCCTAGTAACTACCTATGCACCTATAAGAGCAAGAATTAATTCCTTTCACTGGCAAATGAAAATGAACCCACTAAAATCTTCCACAAGGTAGAACATGCCTGCTTTCCCTCATCCCCAAACACATGATCAATCTTGTTTAATTTCTTTACAAACTGCCATCATGCTACTTAAAACTGTAATGACATGCAGTAAATAATGGACATAGTAATGCCACACACATGTTTAATAATGCATTTTTAATTAAGATGATTACCATTTAAAGCTCCGGCCTTGTTTTATTTCTGTATTTCAAGTTTTGACTTGCACTTTGCTCTCTGATAAAATTTGCTTAGATAGCTCATATTTTCACTTTGATGTGTGACCTGGTCAATGAACCTTATACGCTTTGATTTACTGAGTACATTTTACATGAGAAAAATCCTGTAGTTGTTATATTTTGGAATTTAATATTGACATTAGTTGATAGGGGCTGTAAGTGTGAGAGATAAAATATTCTAGTACACTGGTTTCTGTTTTGATGTGTGCTGCATACATTACCATATATGTGGCTTGCTGAGCTAAAGTTATTACTTTTAAAGTGAGCTGATGTGCAGTATATATGAAGTGCAACTGAGATACAAAGAAACTCTGCAATAAGTGTACCTTTGCAAGGCTATACAAAAGTTGATTGTTGTTAGAATATGTTGTTGCTTTACAGATGTATAGCAATTCCTGTGTACTACTGAATGAAGTTACATTAGAACAAATATAACAGATGACAACAGTTTGAAAGATACATGAAGATTTTATTTTGACAGCGTTGAACATGCTATAGGAATTTATTAGAAACTTGGTGAAATTGCAGTTTTCAACTTGTTAAATGTTTTGAGTTATTGGTTTGAGTTCATTTGTTTCATTTTGTGTTTTTAATTTTGATGTATTTGTTGCTCGACTTGAATTATTTTATCACCACAATATATAAATGTTAAAAAAAGAAAGTGTACTTTTTAACTTATATATAACATTTGAATCCTCATTATGAAACATTGCTGCAATGGTAGGAATTAAAATGAAAAAAGCAATGATGAAATTATTTGTTTTTGTAGTTTTAAGAACTGCATAACACTGTGCAAGTGATTCACTATTAAGTGAGCCATTTTGCATAAAGAAGCTATTTTAAAAACTGCATGGACATAAATTTTATGGAACATACTTTGGTCTAAAGAGGTACATTACAGTTTTTATTAGAAGTATAGGCTGGTTTTGCCTGACAGTGGTTATCTCCCCAAATCATAAAGAGATATTGTCAGACATCATCACAGCTTAGTGCAAATAGTCACATTTCAGCACTTTTTAAAGTGTTATGTTGTAATTGCTCTCACTCCCTCCTCAATTCTTGCTTTAATGATTTCTGTGTTATTTATGTCTCTCTCAGTACATGCTGTGCCTAAAAATGCTTTTAGTTCCTTATTTTTCTACCAGTATGTCAGTTTATGTTTAAACCACTGTCTTGAAATCACTTCTGAATAAGCATTCACAGGAAAGGATTTTTACATCCTCACTGGGATTTTCAGGACCTTTCTCAAAGCAGTACAAAGAGCAATCGGACCTTCTGTAAATGTGCATTAGGCTGCTATTCCATCTGACAGACTGAAATAATTTCTTGCATCATAGACAATTCATTATGTATGTGTATTTTTACACATTTACTGTAACTGTCCTTGTTGGCTGGGCCAGGTTGCCGATATGGCCCAGGAAAAAAGCTCTGAAATTATCGGTTTATAGGTTCATATGTGGTTACTACGATATCTGCTCTAGAGCATTTTAAGCCTAACGAGGCTTTTCCTAAATCTACCAAAATATTGCTGACATGTCAATACCTCAAGGAATTTTATGACTTACAGTATAGGCTTGTACAAATCAAGCATTCGCAGGCTGCATCTGTTCATTAGGGACATAGGTGTCAAACCAGTATTAAGTTTATGATTTTGCATTTATTTATTTACCATGAAAGTCTGACTTGGAACAAAACTGATTTTCAGCAGAGGTCCAAGGAGAAATGCTTCAGAGGCATGTCTTTGTAACATGGGAGGAAACCCACATGAGTGCAGGGAGGACATGAAGACTCCACCCAGAAGGCACTCCAGCCAAGAATCAAACTGGCAAACCTCTTGGTGTAAGGCAACAATGCTACTGCTGCACCATCCAGAAACTAGGGCTCATCTGGAACTTGAACCCAGGACTTCTCACACCCCAAATGAGAATCATACCCCTAGACCAATGAGTCACATCAACTGGTCCAAGTTACATTTAAATGTAGTAAAGGATGAGCTTTGATTCACATGGCTGGGAAGCCTGTATGAGAGAAGGGGTAATCTTTGAGACACATACTTTTCCCTCCAACATGTCCTGTTTATGTAGCAGATAAGGTTTAGGTCCCTAGACTAGGTATTTATGATGCTATTTGTTTTGTAAATATGCAACAAATCCATCAGTGTGGGATCAGAGAATGCCTTACAGGCTAGGCATAGATCACTGCATAATAGTCAGTAGGAGACTGAGTGCAAAGACTGGGCTTGGAGATTGTCCACAGAGGACTTGTTGTTTACTCCCTGCATTCTTGTTGTAAGGAAATTCTGTGGTCTATTAGTTTAAGTAACTGATCAGGTAATTGCCAAAGGGTGCATTGTACTCAAAGATTGATCTAATGACAGCCGAGTACAGTGGAACAATGACCTCCTTGGACTGGGATGCAATGCTCTTCTTTTATAAGTTTTGCAATGTAGAATGATCTTTCACCATATTAAACATGTGGTGGTGTCAAAGGTCAGGTTATTTTCAACAAACTTTCCCAGATCCCTGTCAATGCAGCAATTTCCAGGGATATCTGTTTTTTAAAAGGGCTCTGTTATGCAATTTTTCACATTGAATTTTTGTCCATAGCTCTGACATCAGTTGACATTATATGTCATATTGATGTCATAGTTATGACATCAGCATCGAGTCCTCTTGAAAAGCATCTGTAGGGAGAGAGGGTGGCCTAATGGTTAAGGTGTTTGCCTTACAAACACAAGGTGCAGGGTTTGAGTGTCACAAGGGATAATTGGCTAGGCTTAAAATGGCTTGCAAGCACAGTTAGCTTAGTACTAACCTATGAACCTGTGTCTTTAGGGAATTCAGTAGCCACTCCTTGTTTGCAGTCATCTGCAAACTTGGCCAGACAGTGACACTTGATGTTTGCCTTGACTTCAGAAAAGCAAATAACAAAAATTAGCAGACCAAGGACTAATCCCTGTGGGACACCATGAGTGACTGGCCTCTTTGTGGATGTGGATCCCCCTATCCTAACCTCTTGTGCCTTATCAGTGAAACAGCTGGCTATCCATCAGGTGATATATGGGTTTAAGCATAACTTTATAAGTTTATTTACAATGTCAGTGTGAGGTATTGTGTTGAACACCTTTTCCAGGTCAAGGTCGCCAGTATGCATTGTTTTTCCTCATCCAAAGATTTAGTGACCCTCTTGAAAAAGTCCACCATGTTAAGTAGGCATGGTCAGGCTTTGACCAAACCAAAGTGGGTGGGGCCTAGTGTATGTAGGTTTCCTATGTCATTGTTTATCAGATACATGATAATTCATCCCATGACCTTCATATGAGACTAGTCAGACATATCTGTCTGTAGTTTCCTAGGTGCATGGAAGCCCCGCCCCATTTGTGTAGAGGGATAATTACTTCAGTCCTCCTTTCATTAGACACAAAGCCTGTCTGTAGGCTATGGTTAAAACAGAGATTTTAGCAGTCCTGACAGGTCATGTTTCATGTTGTTCAGGAGGCTTCCTAAGGATATTATCATGGCCCATTAAAGAAGTGTTACCGGCATAAGAGAGCACAGTAAGGACTTGTTCCATAGGGTATTTCCTGGGGGGGGGGGGTGACTAGTGGAGATTGGGGGGGGTAAATTGGAGCTAAATTTATTGTCTGGCAAATTTGTTACATCCTATAGATCTGTATAGGGAGTTCCATTCACCATTAGGTAGGCTCACTGTTGGTTGATGCTATTAAGGTTGTAGACATAACTGAAAATAGCTCTATGGTTCTCTTTTAATTGGAAGGCTATTTATTTCAGATTTCCTTTGGTGGACTTGATTAATCCCCTGAGTTGCTTTTTCATATTGATAAGGACTTTCTTACCTTACTGGGCAATGCTGCTCCTGTTTTTGGCATTGATTTACATTCTCTCTTTTATTACACAACCTATTTTAACTGGTATTTAAACAGTGCTGCTTGTTTCTGGGTGTTGTTTATTTTGGGCACTTTAATCTGTCACTATGCAGCTATTTACATGCTTGTACAGGGATTCTGTGAACAATTCCATAGAGATAGCTGTGTTCTCAGGGTTTTTACCAGCTTGGAATTTTGCTAAACTGTCATATAGTAGGTGATTGTTCATCTTGGAAGATTTTTACATGTTCCTAGGATAACTGATGTCCCAGGCTTAATATTAATGTTAAAAATGCCAACTTTGTGGTCTGACCAGACCAATGAGGACATTACACCAGGAACAGTGCATCATTTCCCCATGTTTGTGAGGACTAGGTTAAGGATACTTGCTGTCCTGGTGAGTGTGCAGACCAAATGTTCCAGAGTGTTTGTGTTAACTAAGTCCAGGAATCTATGGGCCAGCACCTTTAAGGTCATTTATAATTCTCAGTTGATGCTGGGGTAGTTTAAGTCACTTCAAGAATATTGTGTTGGGTTGAAAGGGGAGTGTTGTTTAAACGAGGCTTGGCAAAAGCCAAGTTGTTCTGGGACATCTTCAAGGTGGTGTTAGGTGGATATTAATGGGAGTTCAATGGGTTGGGGAGGTGAAAGGGTTAAACAGTGGGATAGTTGAGTGGAAGGAAATGAGATAAGGGTGGGAGGTGCTTAAGGGATTTAGATGAGTGTAGCTGAGTAAGTAATCACATTTTGGCATGAACTTGCTAAGGCAAGTTTATGTCCAAGACGACCTGTAGGTACTTCTGGGGAGCAGGTAGGCCCCGTTACTGGAGGGCTTTGATTTTAGGATACAGGTAGCTTGTATAGGAGATATACATTTTTTATCTCTTTTTATTGCCTGTTACTTGAGACTGGGTGATTGCTGGATTCTGTGACAAGTCAGGGAGAATTAGTTTATGCATGGTGGCGAAATCTTTGCTTTTCTTTTAGAGTGTTTGACAGTTTAAATTTGTCCATAAGGTGAGGATTCGTCAATCTCCCCAGTTATTTGAGGAATAGAGGTTGGTGTTGTCCAGAATTTGGGCCAAGACGTTGAGCGCTATGGTTGCCAGTTTGTTCTCCATTGGGTTTTTTTTTTTTTTTTTTTTTTTTATTATTTTTTTTTTTTGTGAGCTGTTGCCTCAGCTTAATTGTCACGGTCCGTTATGATGGTTTATGGCAGCTTGTCATATTAGTGATGATTGCGGTGAGGTAGTTGTACTGGGTGGTATTAATGCCCCTTGTGAGTCCAGTCCTGTGTATTTTCCAGTCAAATATAGTTTGCTGTTCTGTGAGTCACGATAAGTACAGTACTTCAGGGATGAGCGCATTGGTGGCTGTACTTGGAATTCAATGTGTCAGGGGTCTCGCTGGGTGAAAGATGCTCTTCGTTACACTCATGATTAGAGTCTTGCTGGATGTGCTTCCCTTGAGTAGGAGGGATAGGGAGGTTTTATTTTCAGTAGTACTGCATGCATGATTATGGTTGAGGGCTGTTTTTGCCATTCAAATTATTTTTTTTTTCCTGCGGGCTTTGGTTGCATACGAGTGATGGCCCGGGATGGCGCATGCGCATGGTGTGCCTAACTGTCGAGGGTTACCAGAGATGAGTCCTCCATCCGGTTAGAAGGCACTGAAAACAAAGCTAGGTGCACATTTTTAATTATTAAAATGAAATTACATAGCAGTTTAAGTGATGAAATAAATATTTGAATAGCTGCAGTAAAAGCAACTGGATTTGCTTAACATTTTCACTGACGATGTACCAGGCTGTATGAAATAGTAACACGTGCATCCCACAGGGACTGTGTATGGAATGATTGTTCACATCACAGTTAGATTATTATTCAAACTATTGTGCATTCATTGCTGCCTTTTGATCACTGATGTGCAAATATTATAATGAGGGGTAGTTTGTGTAAGCGTCCCACTGCGCTATGCTTTTTTGTCATATGTTGTCCAAGCTCACTGAAATGTCATGAATCAGCTAACTACAGCATCATACTGCTATGAATTATTATATTGTCTTATTTTCCATTTATGACTGTGTTCACAATAGAGTTTTTGACTAAGTGGCAACGCTGATTTTAATGGTTGTTTATTAAAGGAGAGTCATTTTACAACTTCTACTGTTGAACTGGATGTGTTGTTCTTTTTATGGCCAATTTTTTAGAATATGCCTGAAACTATTGCATTTACAGAGACAATTTGCCATAAGAGTTTAAACCAGATTCATGCTGTGGACAGAGCATCAGACTTTGACATATCCATTTTCAGCTTCATTACATGGATCATTGCACATAGTTTCCACTGATGAATGTGAACTGGTGTGGGTGATTTAGCCACATACCTCACTTAAGTGAATCACACAGTATGGCAATTAGCTATTTCTTTCTCCACTGTTAGCAGTTAAAAGCTGTGGTTAGAAACTGCAAATGCTTTGTCAATCTGTTCCTCTGTATCTATCTATATATCCTTCTATCAAATCTGTTGTGTGTGTGTGTGTGTGTGTGTGTGTGTGTGTGTGTGTGTGCGCATGCGCAAAAGCATGTGTTTGTTTATGCCTATCTATGTTCCTTAAGAAAGCAAGAATATAAAAGTGTTCTACCTAGTGGTATCATGAAGGCTTACTTGCATGCAGATTTCATCAAGACTTGTTCCTTGTCACACAGCACTCCCCCTTCTTATTGTGTGATATCATCAAGATGTGTTCCTTGTCACACAGCACTCCCCTTCTTATTGTGTGATGTCATCAAGACTTGTTCCTTGTCACACAGTACTCCCCTTCTTATTTTGTTATATCATGCTGCCTGGTTAAATGTTTCTGCAGTCTCCTTAGCTGTCAGCATAGCAGTGCACTCTTGCACTGTCTCAGTTACACATGTGATGTTTCCAGTCATCCTTACCTGGGCTGCCTACTCATCTCTAAGTAACAACTCACATTGACAGAACATTATTGACAGAAGTTGCACTGTGAATCAAATGGCAGGGCAATTCTAATGGTTAGTATTATAAGTTTTTAAAGGATGGCGATGAGACTTCAGAAATAGATGCAGGCAAGGCATACATGCAGAACTACTTAAATACAGCTCCCTTTTATGCATGTCTTAGAATGAATAAAAAAGTGGGGAGCACACTGTCTTTTGAAATAAGCTTGCTGCTTTGATGCAGTTTTTCAATATGATTGGATGCATGCTGAAGGGATGTAGTAGAATAAAAGGACACTTTTGCTTTTCTGCTGCTTGACAAGCCACAGGTATGAATTCACCTCGATTACTGAATACTCTGTCATAGGTAGTTCTGATAAAAATGATGTCAACAGAGTACAAAGGACCATTACCAGTGCAAAAGGAGTATGTAAACAGAGTGTGAGGGGTAAGCAGAGTGCTCTTGCCATGGACCATCAGGGGGTCGAAATCAGAGTCCTTTTGGGTTTGTGGATAAATTTGATTTTCATCACATAACACTCAGTTTTGCCATGGAGTTGCACCAGAGACTATGGAGCAGGACATCAGGAAATCCAAAATCGGATATGTTGGTTAGTGTGTCTCATTTGGAGATGGAAAGTTAAGAGCTAGGCAGATGGTTGTGATTGATAGGTCCCGTCATGTGGGGGTTTAGTTTTAACATACTTCACTGGTTGTTAAATTTATATAGAGTAATTGATAGGGTTGTTATAAAAATGTACATGCAGTACAGCAATAAAATAAATACATTATGACATTCTCTCCCATTGAAGCATGAAAGGTTTGCACTGGTTGATTCAGAATTATATGATTACCCTGGAAGTTTGTGCCATATGGTTTAATTGAATGCCTACAGTTCTGAAGGTTGGTACTATGAATGCAGTAAACACACGACGAGGCCTTGAAATTAGTATATTAAGTTCTATAGCTGGGTGGCACAGCACTCTGAGTAATATTATACTTTAATTTTCATCCTGGTATTTGTGTTTAGGTAAGAATATTGTCAAGTCGCATCTCATTCTCAAAATGGTGGTTTCTCACAAATCACTGGCAAATCTTTGAGGACTGAAGTTCAAATAATGACAGATATTTGATTTTCACACTTCATACATTGATGTGATCACATCCAATCATCAAGGTTCCTTTGAAGATGGCCAAAGAGGCGTGACAGGTATGGGCAGTCTATTCCAGCGTCTGGAGAGTCTCTGGGTTAGGAACATATATCTCCAGCATGGTTTGTTCATGTTGATGACAAGGTTTAGATCCTTGGAGCGTGTGGCTCTGATACTTTTAATATATTCCACTGGTAGTTAAATTTATCTTGGGGTATTTGATAGGTTCATAAGAAGCATTGCTTCAGTTATGGCTGCTTTGTCATAGATTGGAGTGTTGGTGGTACATTCCTTCCCGGGTTGGCAAGATAGGTTGTCCTTGAAGATGTCTTGGAATATGTTATGCATTTTGGATGTTTTACATGTCTTTTCTTTCTTGCATATGGGGTCTTGGAACGCTGTGGCTGTAGTTTGGAATAGGTGGGTATAAGGTGGAGCCTTTTTGTTCCTATTTGAAGGTTTAATTTTGTCTTTTTCTTTGTAGATGATGGTGTGCTGAGTTCCAGTGGTGAGATACAGTGAGTTTGCAGATGATCATGCTTTGGTGGTGAATAAAGGGTGGGGTCATTGGGTGAGTAATTAGAAATGGATAGGTTAAAAGGCAAGCACAGTGATTAGAAAGAAGAAAGAAGCACAACCAACTTTTTGTTTATTCTAGAATAAGTATTATGTTTTATGACCTCGTTTGATTTGTGTTACAGGTTAATGTACAATCCATGGTAGAATTAAGAGTTTTAATATGTAAATATTATGGGATGCAGTGGTGCAGCAGTTTGTGTCATTTCACAGCTAGTTTCTCCAGTTTGATTCTCGGCCAGTTTTGTGGGCCTTGCATGCCCTCCTTGTGTTTGTGTGCATTTTGCTGGGTACTCCTGGGTTTTCTTCCATGATGCTAAGTTGCTAGTTACTGAATAGTGGATATATTTGTACGGGAAGACATATAGATCTCATACGTTAGATGGTTGTCATAGTGAGAATGGTTTTGCTGCATGTTTAAATCTAAATGCATGGGCACATTGAGGATACTGATGGAGTGTTGAGTGAGTAACAGTCAATGCCCTGATGTAAATGGACTTGAAAGTTAATGGTTTTCATTTGTGGATGTTTTGAGTGCTGGAGTGGCTATAGGGTATTAGGTAATTTTATTCAATGGTCATTAAGGCACATTACAGTTGGGGCAGTGGTGATTTCTTGCAGATGTAGGACATGTTTTTTTGGCCAGTTTGATTGGGTTACTTTGGTAGGATTAATAGTTGATGTAGTTTAATTTATACATGCGGGATGGGGTTGGCATGTCACTAATCTTGTGTTGACCAAGTGGCATAGGACATTTTCATTCTGGTATAATCTGTTTTGACCTGTGGCTTAGGGCATTTTCAGTTTGGTATATTGTTGGTGGCATTCAAGGGTATTGATAGAGTAAAGAGGTGTCAGACTGCTAAATCCATCATGGGGTTTAGGTGCCTTGCTTTTGATATGGGTAGTTAGGTGATTGTTAAATGGCATTTTGAAGATTTTCAGGTTCTGCATGTCATTGGGCAAATAAAAGGAATTGTTTGGGAAGGGTGATATGCAATTGCTTTAATTTGATGGTTGGGGTTGAGTATTCTTGCTCCAGTGGCAAGTGATGCTTTGGTAAGCATTAGGTAATTGCCAGGGGCTGGTAATGTCCTCGTAATTATTGTACACCGAATGATGTTTGGCCTTATCCCTTAAGGGAGGCTAGCTGATGGAAGTTGGCAGTGAGGGGGAACAGCCTGTGCAGGCTGGTGGCAGAGAAGAGGGACAGGCTTGCCCTCTTCTGTTCCCCCTCTGGTATCTGGTGGTGCATTTCAAGGAGTTTTGTTCTTATTTTGTTTGAAGGTAATTCAGTGGATGGTTTATAAAGCTTCATAAGTAAAGTAAGTGAGCAAAGGTATGGATGCTGCTTACTGGGTCAGATGAGCAGGTACACTGTCCTGATTATTGTTATAAGGATGTTTATAAGTAAAGTAAGCAAGCAAAGGTATGGATGCTGCTTACTGGACAGGATGAGCAGGTACGCTGTCCTGATTAACATTGCAAAGATGTTTATGCTGTGTTTAGAATTGACTACAATATGTCCAGTTGTATTTAACAAATTTTGGTAATCAAAGTTATATTATGGTAGTTTTAATAAAGGTAGTCAAATGTCATTTGGTGTGTTGTGTTTATTGAAGGGGACTGGGACAAGTATGTAGTATAGACTTCCTGGATCATGAAGGGGGACTTACAGCTTGAAAGAAAATTATATGGAACTTTATTTATATTAAGTTGGTGGTGGAGAAGCTCAAATGTGCCATACTTTTTACCAACCATAAGCTATGCTCACATTTAATATAAGGTGAGACTTCTTTTCCTTTTGACCCTACTTGTGGCATAGCTAGCTTAAATAATTGGAAAGCATTATTGTCTTAAACTGCCAGGGGGTGACAAATATAGGTAAACTAGTGAATCACAGAGTTCTGAAATGTTCATATGATTTATTTATTCCCCGGGATTCATGAACCTTGCGCCAGGCGCCTGCATAGCGTCGGCGTTATAAAGCCAAATATGGCCACCGAGCGATTCAGGTATGAACCAATCCCATGTGCACTACCGGCGTGCGCCGGACCTGCGCCGCCCCCGGCGTAGGTATGCTAAACACACTGTGTGCGGTATTGCACCATGCAAATGAAGGCAAATATCGATCCACGAAGTGGCCCAGGCATAGCGTAAGGGCACGGCAATGTAAACCAAGAAAAACGGTTTACATTTACCCAAACATGACCAAGGAGTAATGGAAGGCTGTCAACGTCAGGTATCATACAGGTGCAATATGCCAATGGCGAAAGGCACCAAGAATGTCCAAAGAAAACATGCACAAAATGTAAATAATGACATAAATGTTATGTATGCAGAAACCACAGCAGAACCCCCGGATATGTGCACAGAAGGTGCAAAACAATGAAATACTATGACAATGTCCTAAAAGAGCAGTATAATACACATCAGCTGCACAGCCACCACACACCATAGTATGTATGGAAAGCCTCAACCCCAGCGCAAGGGTTGTCAAGGAGTGGCGGCAGTGTTCGGCGCCGTAACCATGTATTAGCAGTCAATGCCATGCAAATGAGGCAGATAATAGTGAATCGCCAAACCGGCGCCGGTGTAAGGATGGAGCAAACGGCGCAGCGGTAGTATACCGAGGAGTGGCCTACACGGAATACATGTCAATTGCAGAGGGGTGTGCCACTGTAGGAGGAAGCACATTGGAGGCCAGCAAACATGGGCTGTACAATGCACATCACAGCAGCAGGACCGCGTGTGAGGAAATAGATGCGCTGAGAGTACATAATGCGCGCACAGATGCATGTGCACGAGGATGACTACGTTCCCCAACCCAGTCATGTGACGGCCTCCCCGTCAACAACCACGGATATAGGAAGGTAATGCGGAGAATATGAGGAAATGCGGAAGCAGTGTAATTGGAGCCGTAATGAGCAATCAACACCAATCAATCCAGGAAGGGCAAACGGCGGCAGCTGACAACTCTGCATGCAGACTCCCGCAAAACGGGAAAGGGGAGGCATAGGAATGCAAAGATAGTAGGGGATGTAGTAGAAATGCAAAGAGCAAAGAACCGAAATAGCACAGCCAAATACAGAGGTAGCATAACGGCGGTGGCAGACAAAATGCATCATATGCCATGTGCCTGCAGGATGCACTGCAGGCAATAGTAGGTGCAACGTGCAGAAACAGTAATGTAAGATGCAAAGCTAAGCCAATGCAGGCAACTGTAATGTAACACTAAAGGCAATACCGTTGCAGTTGCAACGGTAAAACACTGAAGATAATCTACAGATACGGCTGCACAGACACACCCAATGACATCACCGGGTATACAGCACAACAGTATAAAGTGTGAATGCACACAACACACAGCGATTTCCCAAACGCCGCACCGTAGGGTGTAAACACACGGGGAACTTTTAATATGTATATGTTGGGTGCTGCCGTGGCCGTGATGCATAGGTATGTGTCAGAGACAGATGGAGTTGCGGAGGAGGGTGCCGACAACTACCATAGGCCTCATAGGAGAAGGAGAGTGTTCAGACCAAGGGTGACCTACCAGGGGCTGCAAGACCTGGAGATAGTAGAGCGCTACAGGGTGGACAGGGACACGTTACAACAAATAGTGGAGCTGTGCCGGCCACGCCTGAGAACAAGAGACAACAGAGGGGAGCCCATCCCAGTGGACACAAAGGTATGTGTGAGCTTGCGAATACTGGCTACAGGTACCTTTCAAAGGCCAACCGGGGATATAATGGGCATCTCACAGGCATCAGCATCCAGGGTACTACACCAGTTCCTGGATGCCATGTTACGACATGCCCATGAGTATATAAACTTCCCCAGATCTCAGGAGGAGTTGGCTAGTAATATGCGCCACTTCCACCGTGTGGCACAATACCCGGAGGTACTGGGTGCGATAGACTGTATGCACATAGAAATCAAGTCACCGCCCGGGGAGCAGGGTAGATGCTACATAAACCGCAAGGGATACCCCTCCATCAATTGCCAGGTCGTGTGCAATGCGCAGGGCATTATCATGGATGTGTGTGCTGGCAGCCCTGGAAGCTACCACGACTCCCATATCTGGCATGCCTCACAGCTGTATCAGGTATTTGCCAGGGGGGACATCACACAAGGTCACCTTGTGGGGGATGCTGGCTATGCACTGGAGCCGTGGATGATGACACCCATCAGAAATGCACACACACACATGCAAGAACGCCATAATGAGGCACACGCACAAACCAGAATAATCATAGAGCGTGTGTTTGGGATGTTGAAATCACGGTTCCGGTGCTTGGATACATCGGGTGGAGCTTTGCAGTACTCTCCAGGCACATGTGCCCACATATTCATAGTATGTTGTATGCTACACAATATGATTCTGCGGAAACAGCTGCTGCAGGGACATAATGGTGTAGGGCCACCAAGCCCGCCACAACTGCCAAGGCAAGCACAGGCACAGGGCATTCAGCGCCATGAACACACTGTGCCAGCCCCAGTAGGTAGACGGAGGCGTACCCAATATGCCTATGCCTTGGCAAAGAGGGAACGTATAGCACATACTCTGACAGCGTAGGCCCCATGGACTGACACCTCCCTACCTGCACACACAGCGAAATGGACGCCACACAAACATGTCTGCCCGTAATGTGTACCGTATGGGCGGACGTATGTGTGACTCCAACATAGGCACCACCCAAACACTGCACACCCAATAGCCAGCGGAGCATGGAATGCCAACACCACAACCACACGCCGGTCCTACAGCAGACGGCGTAGCCGTATGCTGCCACTTTCGGCACAAGTTGACCACATATGTACTTATGTGCATACACAGATATGGAGATAGATATCATCACACACGTAGAAATATATGTACACATACACAGATATAAGGTACAACAGGTAAATATGGAATCCCAAGGATGCAAGTTTACAGAGAAGTAATGGCGAAATCTCCACATAGTAAACATAGTGAATTACAACCCAATCATCAGGGAGGGTGGGCAGAGCAGGGAACGCCAGTCATGGAAATGTCAACCTGCATCAATGCATATCCGTGGGTCGGGATGATCGCCAGGCCACGGTACAGTAACGGGATATGTGCGTGTCATATTCATAGGATATGGATGCGGAGGTACACACCGCCGCCAGTGATGCGGTCAACGTAGGTACTGTGTGAAATCGTCGGTGCGAAAGCGGCAATCATACCTCTCAAGTGTACGTCATTATGAGGAACGTACCTCATTTGGGGTCTAAAACAGTTCATGTTCCTCGAAGTTCCTCAAAGTTCCACATTGAAATAGTCTGTCACACATTCATTGTTAGGAATTTATTGAAATGAAATCCTGGTAAATAGAAATTAATCATATGAATTCATTAAAGGTTCTTCTTTATAAGTAAATCAGCATATTTTAACCATCCTATGACCTTCTTAGCTGAAGTTGTTAGTAAGCCATTAGTATGTGTTCCACATTTTGCCCATTTGTTCCATATTATGAAGGTGTGTGTTCCTCATTTTGGAAATGGAAGGTTGAGAGCTATGGCGGCAATATGTGTATGTGTGAGGTGAGGTTGTCGTGTGTTCCGCTGTGTGTGTAATGTGTGTGCCACTGTAAAATGTGTATGTAGGTGACATGTCACAGGCGGAGAGGAATAACATGCGTAGGCATACAGTACAGGAAACATAGGCGTATGTACAGCAGTACCCACAAAGTAGTAGTGACAGCTCCTCAGTGGCTAGGCGCGTGGTGACGTAAAACGATGCAAAGCGGAAATGTCCCAGAATGTACCACAGGACCATAGCCAACAGGAGATTCAAAGGACGCATGTACAAACCATGACCGTATGTATGGCGGCCATATGGTAGACTCAACACGATACGTCAGCAACGTTACACAGCATCAGGCATGTACGGCGAAAATACGCATGTGCTATCCTGGCACCGATCGTGGCCACCTACCGTCCCGTAAATACCGCTGTGTGTTCCACGACTGTTAAGTAAGCAAGCGCCACACGAATAGGAGGCAACCGGTAGCATACAGGCCATCCCAAGTACAGGACCACAATCACCGTAACTATCAGTGACAAAATGCCAATGGATAGTAGGCACGTACGAACAACCGCAGATATATAACCGATGTGAAGGAGGAATACGTGCAGGAAGCACACATGCAGGCGATACCGACACCACACGACATCAACAAAACAAACAGTCCCAGAACAACAGACAGGTAACCTGCAGCTCCCCAAGCAGGGATGGAGCACACACACAAGCATATCGTGTATGTATAAATGCAAGACCCACACCCCGTACCCGTCACCCACATCCGCAGATATACCCCATCGCACATATCGAAGGGATACCAGCCGAAACTGTAGCAAAAACATACAGGCAGTCAATGACAGCAGCATACCCGCAACAAGCCGCGTGGGAAACACTAGCAGCAGCTGATGCATCCCTGCATCCGTTGTGTACAGGAATATAACAGCTATGTTACACATCTGAATGCACAACGCCATCGACAGACACCGCCTGGACACGGACACCCACATGTCGAACAAAATACCATACCCAACACACACAATCCACGGCTAACACCACAGCGAAATGTACCTGACACCACACATAGCGGATGCAGTCACACAAACATGATACAATACATACCATCCCCACTAAGGTATTGCAAATAACCAACGCCCACACGAGGAATGAACCATGGCCTAGTTCCGACGCGTAACGTACGAATGGAGGAGGATCACCGGTGATATGCGCATAAGTACACACCGAGGAACAGCTATTGGCGTGATGAACCCACATGCCTCAGGTAACGAATATAAGGAAGACTCCCTGGATATTCAAACCGTATGTTCATACCGAACAAATAGTGAAGACAAAACAAGGAGTATCAAGCAAGTAGTGACGAATACAGAACCAAAGGCCAGAAAGGTATGTCGAACCCACGAGATGTACTGGTGTGTAACGCATGATACGTATGACGAATCTGCACTGTATGTGAATGGTGTGTGTAAGTGAAGATACCTGTCCATCAGGCAGAGAGTGGTGAAAGGTGGTTATGTAATGCTAAGCCGTGGAGCATACCAACGACTGTGGACAACGTGTGCACAGCAGTGGGACAACATGTACACAGCCGGGATAACCCAAGGTCCGCCATAGGGATTTCAAACACAGAACAATGCCACCACTCACGCTGATGCTGGCAGTGGATATCCAACAATGAAGTGCCACAGCAGGGGATAGGACATGTATGTATAGTGTCACAGCACACATGTGTATGGGCATATACCGTCGATGTCATACGGAATGTGCGCACGACGTGCACGTATGCCTCGCAGTAGGGGTGACCATGTCAATTATGTGTAATGCAAAGCTGTCATGATGGATATGTTCAGAAATCATATACAGTATCACAGGCATAGCATGCATGATGGAGGGATGGCCTAATGTTATGTACATAAACAGGATATGTATGGCCTGCACATATGGGACAGAGTAGTAGCAGAATAGGTACCCGAAATGGAGGAACAGCAAGTAACCATGTCCAAACGTTCTGTAGCAGGTGCAATGTGTGCAACAATGATGTCCGGCAGGGCCGTGTGTAAACACATGTGCAATGTACACAGTAGTGTCACCCCCCCCCACAGTAGTGTCCACTGAACAGCAGAGGTGGATGTCAACTGTATGTCTATACAGTACTTCCGCTGTGGTGGTACCATGGGTCTGTGTCACCCTACCAGCAAGGGAGCTATCACATGACCAGTGACACAGTGTGTCCCTGTGGGATGTGCACAGGACCTATGTCCCACAGCACGGTGTGTGTCCAGTCTGCGGAGGTCACACAGACGCCCAGGCTGAGCAATGTGGCATGTGTGCACACATGCAGGAGTGCTCCATTCACCCTGCCCACTGCAAACGCCATGTAGGAGTACTACATGCATCAGTAATGTGGAGAACATGGCCCATGCCAGAGTAGATGACACCCCTGTGTTAGTGGTATGCAGGTGAGTACAGATGTGTTTCACGACTGTCATTTGCATATGTAAACTGTCTGAGCCGGGTAGACATCACGGCATGACTATACTGTGACATGTAAAGTTGTATCCATTGTGTAAGGTACACCACACATGTGTTATTGTAACACTGCCCGCATGTACATGTGTGTATGGCACAGGTACAAGTGCACCCAATGTATCAGCTAGACATACAGTCCAGAAATGTGTGGCCCTGCACATGTGTACCCACGCCATAGTGGAATATGGCAACCACATCACCATGTGGGGCATGTGTGTGTACAGCAACCATGTACAATGTGATATGCATGTATGGGGACAGTATCCATGTGATACACAGTGCATGACTGTCACTATGCAAAGGTGATGTGTATGCACTATGTGTGATGTAAGTGATGCAATGACATCTACATGATATATCTGCCACACTGACACCTGTATGGTTGTTAGCAGTATGAGTAGGTTGAGCTACAATGCTGCCAGGTATGTAGATGTGGTATATGTAGGCATGGACAGTACTCTGTGACAGTATGTAGTGTATGTAAGCAAATAGTGAGCATGAGGGGCCACATGACTGAGGACTGTGCAATGTCACATGTACCTGACATGTTGTAGTTAGCATGATATGCCTGCACCACTGTGTGACCTGCATAGGAGTCACATGGCGTAACATCCTGAGACATAGGTGCGATGTGATGCTGGATGCCGACATTGGCAATACCATAATGTGGAACGGCGCTGAAGGGCAAAGAGCGTATAATGTCTGATTTGTCACCCTCTGTACCACACCAACCACCCATGCAATGGTATGACAGGTGGCCAGCATGTGGATGTGGTGTGCTGTGGCACAGAAGCCCAACAAGGGTGCCAGTAAAGGCATGGAGGTCGTCAATGAGTGTGTGGAGCATGTATGTGAGGATGTGGCCCAGTGCCATACTGAATGGCCCAGTCATGGGTGTACAAATGCAGCCCCATACGTGCAATGCAGTACCACCCATGTGTAGTGTGATAGATGTGGTAGTGTGGTGGTCAGGGTACACAACGTCCATGAACGGGCTAGCAGTCAATGCAGTGTGCTGCTGCAGAGACATATAACAGCCAGGTTTGCGGGATACAACAACTACGGAGATTGGAGGTGACATTGGGACCGTGTCCTAGGACATAACGTGTGCATGGCAGTACCATGTATGTGTCCACAGGGTTAATACAATGTCCAGCCATGGATTGGAACCCTGTAGTGAGTGAGAGTGTGTATTGTCAGTAGGTACCCCATTGGCAGGCACGATGCCAGCAACATCTGTGTTGGCAATGCCTGCATGAGTGTTGTATGCTGCATTGAATGCGGATGTAGCCAAACAGCAGAGACATACCACCACACTGTGTGAGGGTCCACACTGCAATGTATGGCAGTCATGTGTAGGTAGCTAGCTGTGGAGTATGTGATGCACCATGAGGACCCACCATGACTGTCAAGTGATGCACCACACACATGTGAACATAACTACCGTGCAACAGCCTGCACATGTGCCCATACAGCACATGTGCATGGAACAGGAATACCACTGTGGCGTCTGTGAAAAGGCCAGTACCACCATGTCTCTGTGTGGAATAGCATGGTCCCTACCAGTGCGTAAATGTAGTGGAAGTGCACTGTGATATGTGTTGGCATAGTCATTATACTGTCCATCGACGGGTGCCATGCCATCAACTACCTCTGTCAGTGGATGTTGGTATTACCGGCTGTAGAGCGTATGTACTATGCATGCTGCGATGGTCGTGTGTCTAGGGCGTGGCTAGCAGGGCTGAGAAGCATGGATGTTCAGCAAACAGAGGGGGGATGTCTGTAGGTATAGCAGACAGACACATGGAGGTATGGTGCATGCCGAGGGTAGTGTAGGTATGGTATGTGTCGTGTAATGTGTCACCCAGCTATGCGTACTGCATGGCCAAGCATGTGTGGGTACATGGGAGTCCATACTAGGGAAGTGCGTGTTGCTGTCAGTACATGGCAGTAGCAACTGTCCCAGGTGCAATGTACAGTATGACAACACGGCCAGCATGTAACCTGTGGTGTACAGTGTATTCACCGTCGCATGTCACAATGTGTGTAGCAGTCACGAACATGGGTATCTGAACATGGATTACCTATGATGCAATGTGTCTTGGGAATACACAGTATGTGTGTAAATCACTGTGTGGTGTGGGAACCACCCACCTGTGTGTGTTGCAGTCCGGGTATGTGCCTGGGAGGTATGATCTGTGTACAATCTGGACTCGCAGGTGTGCTGTGTAGGGCATGGAGGCAGGTCCCAGGCACTGCAGATAAATGACATGCGTGCCGTACTGTGTGTGCAGTGCTTGTGTACAGCACAGTGGAGGGTGTAAGCATTGTCACACATCACTGCATGCTGTGCCTGCCTGTGACAGCCCTGCCGGAGACAGACATGTGACACTGCTGCACAGGCAGCATAGCATGTGAAGATGTACATGTGGTCTGCACACCTTAGGCAGATGTCTGCAGGTCATGTGTGCCACGGTAGTGTGGTTGAACACGACTGTCAGACTGGACAAACACCACATGCCTGCATAAGTACAGTATGACCATAGTCAACAGTCCCAGTGACAGAGTAGGCCAATGTACAGTATCCCTGTGTGCAGACCACTGGCTACTGGACACCTGGCTAGACACACACCCGGAGGGTTAATTCACCATTGAGCCATCACATGTCCCAGTCCATGTGGCCTGTACAATGTCATCACAGGGTGGTCACAATAGCAGGTGGCAAGGCAGACACGGTGTACCAGGTGATGTGTCATGCGTGCATATGTTGAGTAGCACAGCTGTTCACATGTCAGCAACATACTGGTGCACGATGTATACTGTTACATGATGTGTGGAACTGCACTGTCACCCACTACAGGGCCATCTGACACAGGTGTGTTGTGACAGGTGTAACCCATGTTTGCACAGGATACACACTGCTGTTGTAGGCAGCCATGCTGGTGGCTACCAGTGGTACATGCAGTGGTCATACAGCCATACTGCACACAGTGTTCATGCAGGAATGTCCATTGTCGTGGACGATGTGCTGCTATGTGAAGGTAGGTGTGTGTTGTGAATGTTACACATCCAGATGACACCATCTGGTGCAGTCATGGTCGTCAACACCATTACACACATCCATAGCAGTCAGAACCCAGTCCTGACAATGTGTGTCAGTCACCCTCGTACTGTGTGACATATGTGCACATGGCGGAACACCTCCCACTGTCATCTAAGATGGCTACATGATGTCCGGAATGTGCTGTGGAAATGTACAATGCTGGTAGCCCAATGAAGTACCTGGAATCACACACAGTACGCTATGGCAGCCATGTAAATCATGCACAACAATGACCGCCCAACAGACACAAACAATGCGTTGACATGTGGAACATGTGCACATGACAACCCCCAATGAGGTATGTTGCACATATTGATGTACAATTGTCATCTATGGCCATAGCATGGATGCAGACGCACATACCCCACAGGTAGTACCACGTGATGTAGGTAGGGGGGCATTGCACGTGTACATGTGACAGTAGCTGTACAGCCACATGTCCTGCATAGCCGTCATGTAGGGGTAGCTGTGGCATGTGACCACTGGACATGCCCATACAATTGACCATGTCCCACAGGAGATGTGTTATGTGTGTACCACATGTGATGTGCCGACAACAAGCTGTGACGTGTACGGCTGCCGGTGTACCTGTTTGACATTGTCTGTGATGGGTGCAAAGGCATATAGTATCGTATTGCATGCCCACAAGCCCCACATAGGTGCATAGCCTGAACATACAATACAAGGAGGGTGTGGGATGATAGCAACCCACAGGAGGAGATGGGTACGGACGGCAGACCACAACCACATGTGCGTGTACGGTGTTCACATCCACAACACATGAGCATCTGAGAGGCTAGCGTTACAGCTGTACAGGGTTGCATGTATATATGTTCAGCAACATCCCTGTGTGTCCCACCACTGGCCCGTGGACCGATGGACACCAACCAAATGTGCAGATATGATATTTGCACAGCACATCACAGATGCCTACTGTACAACAGGCTTACCGTGTAGACATGTGCACAGTAGGTCTGCACCAGCTGCAGTCAAACACGTTATGTGCCAAACCACACCAATAGTCCAGGCCATGCCACAGATGGACGTGCATGCATCTGTGTATGTATGGCTGTGAATGTCTCCGGCATAGCAGTATAGCTGTGTCACCGTTGTGAACAACAATATGAATGGGTTGTATGTGTGAGGGGTGCGTCATACGTGTATGGTCAGATCGACGATACCATCACTGACCCTGCTATGTGAACATCCCTGTCCCCATACATGGATACCTATGCTGTGCCCAACACCACATTCACAGAGGGAGGGATGGCGGTGTGTAGTGCAGCAGCAGACATGGGGTGGCAGCAGGCACTGGATGTACACATATGTGGTACCCACATCAGTGCAGGCAACCATCCATGTGCACGGGATAGTGGTGTGTGTCCACATACTGCACTGTGTTGATCAATATCACAGCACATAGCACTTGCCAAGGTTACAGTGTATGCATGGATGTGTGATACCTGCATGCACCTGACACACCCTCAGCAAGCAGTGTGCAGCATACCTTGCTTGAGGCCAGTGTCCACACCATGGTGATAGACATGTTGAATGTCCATATACACATAGCAATGACATATGGAATGGACAGCCACCCTGCCAATATCATCAACCCCCAGGTGGATCACAACCCAGTGCCATGTATGTGGCATACCCTGCCATACCATGCAGCCCTGCCCAGCAAGGCTGCATGAGCTATCACAGTCCTACATGGTGCAATGGATAAAAGGCACTCTTACTATCAACCATACACAGCAGTAATGTGGCGGTGATGCACCCTGTGGTGTTACAGGTGCTGTGTGTTGCTCTGGACAATGTGTGTGTGTACATGCTATGCATGGCCTTTCCTGCTAATGTGTCATGGTTACACAATGCCCTATGTCTATCACATGTGCAACACAGGTGAGCTGTGGCAAGTTGTCCAACACCCGTACAGTGCTGTGTGGATGTACATGGCACAACACATGCATGTGCAGGTGTCCATGTGTATGTGTACAGTGCCACTGCTGACGTTCACAATGGCTACAGATGTGATGTTTACTGACATATACACAGCGTCCAGGTGAACAGTAGCACCGACGTCACATGGGGACCTATGCCAACTGATATGGACACAGGTGCAGCCAGGTGCACATGTCCACAGCAGGCTAACATCTACATGGTGCGTGTACAGTGTGATGGGGTGGCACACAGATATGATGTGACACCCACTGCTCAATGGTGTGAAGCCAACACATCGGGCTGTGTCACTGCCACGATGCCTTTCACAGATTACTGTGCAGATGTTGTACATGTCATAGCAATGTATTTCCAACAGTATGCCAGCACAGCAGTGTAACTTTGACCTGCCACCATCATTATGTCTTACAGATAATGCCCGAATGGGGGGTTTTTTTTAACCATGTCATAAAAAAACAGGAGATGTGCAGG